>NC_047668.1:30032162-30302162 GCF_011762505.2 Arvicanthis niloticus
ATCCTTGCCAAGGAGTTACCGCTACCTTAAGGATATGTGCTGAAACTGATTCCACGCTTCCTAAGGAAGCCCTGTCTCCTCTTACAGTGTAGCCCTGCAACCTTGAGCAAATTAAGATCTCCACGGCTTAATTTCTTCATGTAAACAGTGCTGGATGGAGCATTCCTTTCACATCCTCAATGTGAGAATCACTACTGGACACCCTGGGTGAACGCCTGTCCTCTCTAATACTCTGCACTGAATAAAAATCAGCACTTTAGAGAGCAATCTTCCTAATGTGTAGATGTTCTAATTTGTGGCATGCTGTGAGCCACTCGTGCTCCCCTTAAGCCTTGCTAACAACTTTCTCGTACCCTAGGAGTACTTTTGAAGTCTTCAAACTTTAGCAGGCATTCGCAGGCAGCGTATAGACTCCTCTGAGGGGCCTTCCACACACAGCTGGCCACATCAACAGGGACACATACATTCTAGCCAAAATCCACACGTCTCGCGTATTTTCAGCTTTGTGAATTTGCGTTAACTGATTGACATTTCTTAACAAATGCTTTAAAATAGAATACTTTCCCCTCATCTCTTGGTTGCTAATCTCTCCAGTCTCTTCGCCCTGCTTAAGGTTGGATGGTGGTGGGATTTGTTCGAGCCCGAGCTAGAGATGTGCTCCGCTTCTGACTTCCCTGTGTTTTTCCATTGCTCAGAGCTCAATCCAAGATCCTCTCTGTCTCCAGCCTGTCCTCTAGATATCCTTGCCAGGACAAAAGGATGAGCTGACTAATTTATATCTGAGTTTACAATCAATAAACCCATTACATTTAGGACGAACTGCAGTAACTAACCTGTGCCCATTATATTCTACCCCCCCTCTTTTATTTAAACGTAAAATATAAACTCTACTACAATATTAGTATTTGAAATCTCTACCATTCAAATGTAACACATTAAGTTTGGTTGTATATTGAAACTCAAAGAGATAGAGGAATTTATTTAATTTGTTACAGGAGACATTTCAGAAAGTAGACACATTTATTGACAATCCTGAGTAAACACACTTCATGCAGATTTTATAATTTCTTCATCCAGTGTAAGTTCTAGTGTGTTCTGATTTAACATATTTCAATAAAAATGTATGTAACATCTTAACAACTGTACATATATAAAAGTATTAAATGCAACATAAAGGACAATATTATGTATGGCCAATTGAAACTGCAAAGAATGAAATCTTGATTTAGCAAGGCCACCATTCCTGCATCAAGATTAGCTAACTCCACAAAACTGGCCTCCCTGTCTTTCAGAAGACCATGGGCATGGACTCAACTCAACTTTCATGAAGCTCTCCCAGACATTTCTGAAACCCAGAAGAAGTAGAGACTCTTTAAAATGGTGTCAGCATAACCTCTCATAAGCCAAAGACAAGATACAATGTAAAACTGATAAAAGAGTGGGTCTCATTCTCTTCAGAGATCTCTAGAAATTGAGAGCAATAAGAGACAAAGAAGAAGAAAACTGAAGACACCTTCTTTCCTGTTTCTGCCCAATATTTACCAGCATGGTTCTTTTTTTTTTTTTCTCTTGTGTGATATTGCTCCATCCATACTAGGTGAGAGCTTCTCCACTAAACCGATTTCCCAGCTCCCTTCTCTTTATAAGGTGTAGTGAATTCCAAAACAAGCTGAAGAGATACATTATCACATAGTAAGATGATGACTTTAGAAGTAGGACTAATTCTGAAGCATATTCATTAGCTCCACCATAATGTGACCAATATGTTAATTAGCATAGACTTAGCAGGCAAGCTGTCTAAACTGTCATCCTTGAAGGAATGGCTCACCTTACCATTTCAATTGGACTTGCTGCAGTAGTGAACAGATTCTTTACATGAAAGCAGTATTTCCCATTTATTTATCCTTTTCTGGTTGGAGCCACTTTTATTTGACACATAATTTCATGGACACAAACATTAACCCATTTTCACAACCTAAGTATCACATCCAATAAGTGGCAAGATAAAGAAAACAACTAAAATATTCTATGCACAAGGAAGAGACACTGAGGTGAGGAAGGGGGTGTCTTTGGAAGCTTATAGATGATTTGTCTGTGTTCTTCATGCCACCAGGAGCTGCCCAACGAGTGCAGAATTTCTCTCCTTAACTAAAGCAGCTATGATGGCTGCACTTTGTCTTAAACTCTCTTGTAGCTTCTGCTCATCCTGAAAATAAAAGACAAAACAATAGTATGCAAATTAAAAGCAAATCACAAGGATTTCAAAAATAACTTATAAACACACATAAAATAACGGAAGAGGCCAAAATGTTGATAAAAACAGAAAATGGACATTTGCAACATATCCCCTATACTTAAAAAAAAAATTACAATGGTAAAATACAACACTGGAATTAAGAATTAAGCTGGTTAATGTCAAATAGGCAGAGCTGAATGAAACCAATAGTGGTGAGCCTAAGATAAATAAGAACAGCGTATCAGATGAAGCACACAGAGGAAAGGTTAATGTTATATTTTAATATTATATGGTATTATTACCATTTTATTTTCCTTATCAACTGGAACTCCCTCCCTCTCACCCCACAAAGAAATGTTATGGACCATTTAGGAAACCATATAAGGACATCCTCAGCAGTGAGGTCATATCAGAATATTTACTCAGGAAAGAGAAAAGAGTAAAATAAGTCAGCTCTATCTGGGTAGTCAGCTTTATTCAATGTGCCCAAATACATGTAACACTGGATTCCGATTCACGTTGTAACCGCAGGGCACACACACAGGACAGACCCAGAGTACAGTGATACAGTGATAGCACAAAATTCTGGGATGTTTGCTAGAGAAGGTAAAAGAAAAGAACGAGAGAAATGAAACTGGTATCCAGAGTAAGACAAGAATGATTTTTGACAATCAAATATGATGACTGATGTTACAGACATGTACCAGTGCTATAAACCAGGTCATAAGCATCAATGCAAAGCCACTTAATTAAATGATTTGAAATGGAAAGACCCACTTCTAATTCAGATCTTTAGATAAACACACCTTGAATCTGGATCTTTTGATGTTGGAAGATCTACCTTTAGTCTGAGCCACAACTTCTGCTGGTAGCCTACATAATGGACATGGAAAAGGGAAGCTTGCTCTCTCTTTGCTTGCTTGCTTGCTTGCTTGCTTGCTGTCATTCTTGCTAGCAAGTCCATTCCTTCACTAGCATTAGAGTCAACTTCTTCCAGATTTCAGCAGAAACTGAAGGCTAGCTAATACGTCTAATCTTATGGACTGAACTAGTACTGGAATCTTGGACCTTCCTTTGGCAGACAGCCATTTTTGGATTAGCTGAACCAGAGCCTTAAGCCATTTTAATAAATTCCCTTTACATATATATATATATATATATATATATATATATGCATGCTTATGATTAAATACATATATATTATAAAATATATAATTCTATAAGTTCTGTTCCTCTAGAGAACCTTGACAATACAACAGATTTATGATAATTCTTCTTTGTGCTTTGTTGTCTTTTAAAAGATTTAATCACAAACTTATTTTAGGTTTCTCATAAGCAAAACAAGTTACATTAGATTTATTTTCAAGATGTTTTACATTTAAGTTGAATATGCATCATATCAAATCAACAATCTAGAATTTTCTCTGAAGTTTCAGAGAACATTTATGTCTACACATATCTTCAGTATTCTTACAAAGAAAACTTCTTGTTTGGAAACTTTGCTCTTTTTTAAAAGACTGCCAAAAGAACATTCAGCAATTTTAGTTTACTGTTGACCCAAGTAAAGAGAATATTAAGCAATATATTGTGGGACTCAAGCTAAAAGTTTGTACTTAATTTTATTTGGTGCATAACAATAACTCAATAACATAGGCGAAGCTTAACTGATGGCTTTTGAAAGTGTGAGAAATAACTCCAAAGGAACCATATGAAATGACTATTTTTAATGTTCTTTATTCTTCAAATGCAATACTGAGGATCAGAATTTACCATGAGTTTTCCCTATGAGACTTTGTTCATCTATCTTTCTAACACCTATAATTTCTATGTGAAGTTATACCATGCTTGAACAAAAGTTGTGCACACACACACACACACACACACACACACACACACACACACAAAGTTTTAATCACCATTATCTTTTATCTCACCCAAATTATGCTTTATATTTGAAATTTAAATCATGTCTGCCCTCACTCCAACCCCTCCCAAAGCCCGCTAACTCCCTCTCAAATTCATGGTTTCCTTTTAGTTATTACACACACACACACACACACACACACACACACACACACATCACC
Source organism: Arvicanthis niloticus (assembly GCF_011762505.2). NCBI lineage: Eukaryota > Metazoa > Chordata > Mammalia > Rodentia > Muridae > Arvicanthis > Arvicanthis niloticus. The sequence goes on from NC_047668.1 coordinate 30,036,483, forward strand.
TGCTGAGTCTGTTCGGTATTACTTATATTATGTGATTTCAGGGCTGACCACTTGTTTAGAAATAGTCAGTCAGGGAGCACCAAGACAGAACAATTCTCCCTTCTTTGCTGTCCTGATTTGCCTGCAGTTGTTTGTCTAGGGTTTGGGACTCCTCCCCCCTATAATTTCTTCTTTCTACATTAGCATGTCCATTGCTGGTGCCATGGTCCAGGTCTTATGTAGGCAGGCATAGTGTTGACGTGGCGTGGATGAAATATCATGGGTAGCCTGCTTTTCATTTCTAGAAGATACACTCTCACAGCGGACTACATGTTTCTTTGATTCTTACACTATTTCTTCCCCCTTTTCAGTGATGCCCCTGAGGCTTAGGTGTAGGCATTGTCCTGTAGATGTACCTCTTAAGAGCCAACACCCTATAATCTTTCCATTTTGACCAGCTGTGACTGTAATGCAGTTTTGCTACTAAGAGGAGTGTCTTTGGTGATTGGTGTTAGCCACATCTATCTGTGGCATAAGGACGAGTATTTAGAATACAGTTTCAAATTATACTGGTTTAGTATAGTGGCAGTAGTAAGTTCTCCCTGTAGAGCCATGATATCACTAATCATAGATAATTGGGTACATTTCCATTACCAGGTATGATTCCCCTCCTGTCCAGGGAGGGCTTAAGTTCAACTGGACAGCTAGTTACTGCCAAGACATAAGTACCACTTTAACAAATATTTTCTGTGCTGGTTATTGTTATGGTTTGTGGGCATCATAGGTACTTTTCTCTCTCCCTTGGAAGCTTACATAGCATTTTCCAGTACTTTGAAGGCCAGTCCTCAGGGAGAAAATTCTTAAGTCAGATCCAGCTTGAGTCTTTGAAATTCTTTGTCCAAGTTGTACATTGTTTTTAGCAGCAGAAACTTACTCTCAACTTCTGGGAGGGAGTCAAGGACCACAGCAATGCCCTATGTTGTTTTAGGAGTGTCTTGGACTGCCCTGCCCAACAATGCAAATGGATGTTTCTCATGCGTGGTACTGGGATTTCTGTCATATAGTCTATGCTTTCTGAGGGAATCACTGTCTCCACAAGTATCACAAGTTCATGGAAAACTGTATGTGTATGTCTACATACACTTAGCCAGAGTTATTTTTTAATTGCTGTGATAAAACACTATGACCAAAGCAGCTTATAAAAGAAAGTACTTAATTGGCTTTTAGTTTCAGAGAATTGTAGTCCACAATGGCAGAGCATTGCATGGAGGTAACTGCTGAGAGCTCACAGATGATCCACAAATAGGAGGCAGAGGAAGAAACACTGGAAACAGTGGGAATCTTTTCAAACCTCAAAGCCCAGCTCCAGTGAAATACCTCTTCCCACAAAGCCATACCTCTTTTTTTTTATTTTATTCATTTTATGTAGATGAATACACTGTCACTGTCTTAAGACACACCAGAAGAAGTTATCAGATCCCATTACCTACGGTTGTAAGCCACCATGTGGTTGCTGGAATATGAACTCAAGACCTCTGGAAGTGCAACCAGTGCTCTTAACTGATGAGCCAACTCTCCAGCCCCAAGGCCACAGATCTACCAATTAGGAACAAGTATTAAAATATATGAGCCTATGATGAGCATTCTCATTGAAACCACCACACACTTAGGTGTAATTTTAAGTAAATATAAAATAATATGATTCCCTATGGCTTTTTCAAACATCCTTAGTTATTTCTCCCTTTCCTTTCCCCTTCCTCTGTATTGACTTCCCTACCCCCAATAAGGCACTCTCCATTTCCCCATATTCTCCTTCATATTACTTATATCTTGCTTGTCCCTTTGTAGCACTCCCCCTCAAAAAACACCACTATTATTATTTTTTTTTTGCTTTTAAGAACATAACATTCTTATTGATTATTTGGAAAATTGAGTTAATATGCCCATATCACACTCGCTTTACAGTCCTCCCATGTCTGCTCTTCCCACACTTGTGACACCCCTCATGAAAAAGAAAAAAGGAAAAAATCACAAGTCCAACTTATATTGCCCATATACTCGCTGGAATTAATGTGGCACATGCCTTTAATCCCAGCACCCTGGAGGCAGAGGCAGGTGGATCTCTAAGTTTGAGACCAGCATGGTCTACAGACTGAGTTCCAGGATAGGCAGAGGTTACATAGAGAAACACTGTCTTTAAAAAAAAAATGAGCAAACAAAAGATAAAGTGACCATTATCTTTTTAACAGATAAGACAATATTCTAATTTTATTTCATAGCAATTATTTTTTGTGAGTAGAAACCTATATGGTACTTTGTTCTTGCCCTGTGTCTTTCATTCATTATTGTCTGGTAAATACTTCATTTTTTCATGTCCCTCATACTAAAGTCTTGAAGCAGAAATTCTTATGAGACTTCTAAGCCTCTAGCAAGCGTTCTTTAAAAAAAAAGTGATTCTTTAAGTTGACCAGAGCTGAGGAATTGACAGCAACACCCCCTAAACTCTTAGCAGCTCTCTTCGCTTCTCCAGTTCCACCTTGATGTTTACATCCAGAATAGCTCCCGTTCCAAAATTCAATTGCAAACAAGTGGCATCAGCAAGCAGTAGAATGACTGCAATCATGTGATGCTATGCGTTCACAGCTCTGTACTTACTCACTGTCACTTGTAATTGAGACAAAAGGCAACTTTGGGAGAAACTATTTTCAGAATACTTGAAGTAGAAGATCTCTTTAAAAAGTAGATCTAAAAATATTAGCTCTCATCATTGTAGTGTACAGATGTCATCACTTGAGGAAGTGCTATTAAATTTATGTTCGGTCGTGAGAACCAAACATGCAAGCTTTTATAACTTAGTTTTAAAGAACAGCAGGAAGTCTGTGATGTCATTGTTCTCCCAATCTTTACAGACAACATGTAAGGAAATTTTTGAGATATTCTTTCTCCATAAACATAGGAATGCAATGAATTTTACTGAGAACCATAAACTTAAAAATAAGAATATATATTTAGACTTCAGATGTCTCAGGAGATTTAAAAGTTCCTCCGGAAAAATAAATATTGTATTGTCTAAGCAAATTCCAAATTCCAAACTCAACATTAAACTCAGCTTCCTGGAGCTATAACACCACTCTGAAATATTAATATCCTTCATCTTTACCAAACTTGCTTATGTAAATACATAACAAAAGTTATTCCTTACATACCTAAAATCTGCAATACCTTAAACAAACAGAAGTTTTAAAGCCAAATCTATACATATAAATGGCTATATCTATTCATTCCCACTATGATGCATAAAATTGTCAAGTGATGGATTTTATAAACCTTCAAAGCATCTTGTTACATTAATTTGTATTATGAATATCATCACGAATATCCAATCAAAATTATTTTGATGCTAACTTTCTCTTTACATATTTTACAGATATGGAAAAACGAAGTCTCGTGGTGACATACTGTCACCTAGTGGAAATACAATTAAGTGCTTAGGGAAGGTCAAAGTGATCAGCCCTTGATAGGCTTGAGGAAAAATGAAATATGACTCTGTCGAAAAGAAAGACATTTTAACATGGTCATATATTTTTATTATTAACTGGTTTGGTTTATTTGATATCTTACTGACCATGCTTTGGCGATTGTTCAGAACAAGGAAAATTAAGAAATAAAAAAACTAATTATCAAGGTCAAGAAAAGGAAGAAAGGAAGGAAGGAAGGAGAGGGGGGGAAAGAGAGAGGAAGAGAGAGAGAGCATTTCCTCTTTCTTCCTTGGTGAAAAAGAAACACTGTCTCCCCATAGTCTAGGTAATAAAATACTATGGAAAACGTATTTGGAGTCACAGATAATCAGTCATCACACATAGCTTTTGTCTCCTTTATTGTTTGACTAACACAGGGCTTTACAGTATAATTGATGCTCAGTAAGCATCTGTGAAATGATATAATTATGAAAAAGGAATAACCTAGGGTTATTAAATAAAAAATACAAAAGGTTGTTTTAGGAGGCAGCACCAATATTTTACTGAATAGAAAAAAGAAAGAAGAGATAACAAAGGAGCTGATTAAAATTCGGTAAAATGTGGAAAGTGAAAACCCCAGGTGTCAGGCCTGGAGAGAACAGTTAATTGCTATGTCAATTGCTTATAGGGCTGAAGTTTGTCACACAGTAATACTTCATTTTTTTATAACATAATTCATAGTACGAGTTTTATAGCATAAGAAGGCTGAAAAATGGTCTTTTGTACAATGTCCTCTTTAATTAGAAAAACATTTTGACACCCATGGTAATGGGCAAAGAGACACCTTGTTGGTGGTGATGTTATTATCAGTCAAGGGCAGAGCAGATGGCAGTCCTTTGTTGTTGAGAGCCACTCTGCCCCACACTTGGGGGCCAAAAATGTCTTGGACCGTTCTGTCTGTGTTGGAACCCATACTGCCAAAAGCCTTGGGGGCTCAATTGTCCTGCACTGTCCCAAGCAGCTCCGGTCCAGGGGTCTGGGTTCAGCAAGAGAGAGAGTGAGGACGGACACGAGGAATGGAGACCAGACAGAGTGTGATTCAATCCTGTTTATTCTTCAGTCTCTCTTCCTAGTCCAAGTCCCAAGTCTTGAGTTCCTAGTCCCTAGTTCCTAGTGCCTAGTGCCTAGTCCCTAGTGCCTCCAAAATGTTGCCTAGTGCCTAATACCTAATAATCATCTTCCGAGTTCTCTACTTCAAGTGTTTTCCACCGCTCCCTGACTGCTGTGCTCTGGAGAGCTGGCTCTAGCTCTCACCTGTGGCAGCACTCAAGGAGAACCCGCCCTGCATTTTGTCTAGGCAGCAGAGTGGAGCTGGCCCAGATAGGAGGTGTGAGAATGGGTGAGCTGGCTCTGAAGGCATGAGTGTGGGAAAGCTGACACTGCCACTCATCTGATGCCATGGAGTGGCATGGCACAGGAGAAATGCCCCTGTCCCTTGCCATCTCCAGCAGTCTGGAAAGCTTCCCATGGGTTCTTCAGTGTAGGAGACTTAGCCCTGCCCCTCCACCTGGACAGCAGCACATGGGAAAGCCGGCCCTGCCCCTTATCCGAACAGCACAGCAGAACTGACCCTGGTGGTGGGAGCGTAGGCGAATCAACACCAAGGTCGAGAGCAAAGGAAAGCTGGCCCCACCGCTCGTGTGCTATGAGGTGGTGTGGGTGCGGGGGTTATGCCCTCCCCCACTTTGCCTCTTACCACTGTGGCAGTTAGGAGAGCTGTCCCTGACATCATGAGACTGGGTCAACTGGCTCTGTCCCTCATTGGCTGCAGCACTTGAGAGAACCGGCTCAGAGTAGAGCTGCAGTACAACATTAGAGATGCCTCTGGCTGAGAGTGTGCAGATGATCCAGCCCCGAGGGTGAGGTCCACAAGAGAGAGCTGGCTCTCTCCTCTGTTGTGCAAGTGCCGTGGGTGTGAATGTAATGCCCTTCTCCCCTCCTTGGTCTTTGTCACCTGCAGTAGTTAGGAGAGCTGCTCCACTCCCTACCTCCCACCCCACTCGCACACCAGCTCATGAGAGTGGGACCGTTGGCCCAGCCCCTCATAGGCTACTGCAATCGGGAGAGTGAGCCCCACGCCTTGACTGGGAAGCACAGTGGAGCCCACTCAAGAGACGGGTGCAGATGAGCTAGCCCAAGAGCATGACGGTCGACCCTGCCTCCTGTTGATGGTGGGACTGGATGGCCTAGCCAGAGTAGTGCTGGAGAGCTTGCCCTGGTTGGGGGAATAAGGGAGAGCTGTGCGCTGACCAGCTCAGTTACCACCCAGGCCCAGATCCAGGGCTCTGAGTTGGCCCATCTCAAAATCTACATCATTTGGGAACAGTTAGGATGCACGAAAGGGACAGTCCTGCTGACCCAAAGCTGCAGGATCTCCCTGACACTGGACAACCACAGGATAACAGGGAGGAGTCCCCATGAGGATCCAATATTGATGGTGTCAGAGAAGCTAGAAATCTTAAACCAAAACAATTACTCATTGCAATGAACACTGGCAAGTGAAGATGTGTAGTCAGAGTGATATATACTGTGGTACACACTTTGACATAATGCAGCTTCCACGGTGAGAGGTTTTCTATGTTTTGTTTGTTTTTGTTAGTGTGTGTGTGTGTGTGTGTGTTGGGGGGGTTGCAAGGGTGACAGGAAGATGAGTAGGACTGGGGTGCATGATGTACAAGTCATAAGAAATCAATAAAAGCTTTAAAAAAGAAACTTATGCAAATTTTAAGCCTAGACAAGCTCACCCAGCGGTTACCCGGGCTACTCATTTTCCACTGTGACGTCCTCCCCAGTCGACCTCCAGTGCAGTCAATGGGCACCACACCATGTGCCTGTGCTGCTCTAATGTCTTAGACAGCCACTCGTTTTGCCTATGGACAGGCTAAAGCTCGCCAGAAAGTGGTTACACTTCATGGAAATACATTCTCATCAGAATTTCATCTTCACATTCCAGAGGTTCCGAAAACAACCGGGTGTGAACACCTAACAGACATTCTCACATATTGATATGATGAGTGATGTCACAAGAGAATTTGGAATTCGATTTCGTGGCTGGGCCTGTGGGATCACTCTTATCTTTCCCCAGAAAATGGCTTCCTATAGCTGTCTTTCTATCTCACATCCATTTTCAAAGACCCAACTATGAGAGTTTCCTTCACAAACTATTCTATGCATCAGCAATTTGTTTCCACAGTTTTACTCAAAATCTCTTAAAAGTATTTTTATTGTTATTGTATTTACAGGTAGTGTTTTCTTAGTTAAATCATAAGATGCTAAGGCAGAACTCCACCTTCTATTCTACACTCAAAGTACTGGCTTCATTCATTGTATGGACTCTATAGGGAGCTAATTATTAGACTACTTGATCTCCCAAAATCCATGCTTACAGATGACTGCTAAGATCATTCTGATACACCAGAATTTTTAGTTAAGTGATATACATCATGTTTGAAATAGCCTGTAAGTCATGTGCAACTTTTGACAAAGTGGCATGCCATTGTTAAGATCTGTGTGACGGTGTTACAAGTGGCAAAATGACAAGAAAAGTCTCATATTGCTTTCGTCCCATCTGCAGGTTTGAACTAGGCAGCATTCATTCACAGCTATACTGGTGCACATGCAACCAGCAGGCCACAGGGTGGATGCACCCACAACTGTATTTTACTGAACATCTGGAAAACATGTCAAAAACAGGGAGTTTGTGTTACATTTCCCCTCTTAGGAGACACCTGCTCTGAGAATTACACATGCTGGGCAACAACGAAAACCTACTCTACTACATTCTATTAAATGCCAAGAGTCCATCATGTGAGAAGCACTGTTTTACACAGGGTAGATGCACCAGCAGGAAATCCACACATTAGATATAAGGTTTGGCAAAGAAAATGAATAGAAACTCAATAGAAGGGGACTAGAGAGCCTGCATAGTGTGTAAGAGCACTTGCTGTTTGGCAGAATCCCTGGGTTCAGTTCCCAGTACCCATGTGGTGGGTCATGATTGTTTGTTACTCGAGTTTCATGAGATCTGAGTCCATTTTCTGTTCTTCTCAGGTACCAGGCACACATGTTGTGTGCATACATATATGTAGGCAAAGCAGCCATGCACACATAAAGTAAAAATTCTAAAAAAAAAAAAAAAAAAATCATCCAAGACACCAGAGATTAGCCATGTTCAGGCAATGCCTTCACATCTAAAGATAAAGTGATAAATGATCAAACAAATAGATTTTAGAGCTTTTATTCTTATGTAGATGGTATCAGAGTAATAACAAGAATTTCTTTTTTTTTTTTTTTTTACTTATGTGTATGTGTGTGAGCCTCCACGAATATATGCATGTGTACTTATATGTGTACTGGATGTACAGAAGCTCACAAAGGCTGGAAGAGGGCATGGGGTCCTCTAGACCTGTGGTGACAGAAGGCTGTATGCCACTATGGGCCTGCTGGGAAGTATGCCTGGGTCCACCAGATGCTAAACTGCTGAGCCATCTCTCCCACCCAGCAATAATTTCTATTGAAGCAGAAATTCTGATAGACTCATTCTATCTGATAGATTAATTCTCATAAGACTTAGCTTCAGATTTTTAATTCTAAACCTAACAAGTAAAGAGAACTAAGATAGAAACCAGCACAATTCAGACATGCTTTCCTAATAAGAATGATTGTGTGTAAATATTGTTAATTTTTTGAGTATTTCCAAAAAAAGAAAAAGGAAAAGGAGAAAAAACAAAACAACTGGTTAAGAACCATCAGAATCACAAGTGTTTAGTAGGGGGCAAGTAAAGTACAAGGTTTTCTTTCTAAAATATGTTTACGATTATCTTAAAAAAAAAGTCAATATCTTTCCAAGAAAAAAAAAAAAAAAAAAAAAAACCAACCCTGTGAGCCAGCCGCCAGCCTGCAAAAGAAATCTGGTCTGGTCTGGTCTGGCCTATCACTCTTAGCCAGTAAAACTAATCTGGCAAAGTTGCTTTCCTCCATGGGAGCAGGAGCAACTGTTTCCCAAGGTCAGGGGCTGCCACATGTGTTTCTTCCTGACCCTTTCCCATCAAGAGAGGATACAAAATGAACTGAGCACACAGGAAGTAGAAAACATAGTAGCGCCACCAGGTTACATATCTTCCTCTGAAATGATGGTCTGTAATGAAGCAAGAAAACTTGGTAGATACTTATTTTCTTGGTAGTACTTATTTTCACTCTCAGAACTATAAAGAGGATGCTTTACCAAAGATACAAAGAGATCAGCAAAGATGTCACAGAAGCAGAAAATAAATATATGTTGAATTAAAAAATGATTAGGTGCAATGTTCTAATTAACTGTTATAGAAGTTAGTCTATGTCTTATACAACACAGATATGAAAACATTGGTATCTCAGAAAATAGTGACAGGGAAGTGGTGGTTTTTAGCTACAGAACAAGATGTGGAAGGAAAGCCAAGAGAAGACAACAGACAACACAGTCATTATAAAGTTAGAAAGAGACAATGTGAGTTGGGTTAAGTTCAGAATTTGTGGAAAGAGCTCATTTGATGAGACAGAAAATCAGGGGAAAAAAAAAAAAACAGAGAAGAGCAAGGAGAAGCGATACGCTGATGATGATGCCTTCTCTTTTAACATAGCAATGCAACTGTGTGCGGAACACCAAAAGATGCCAGTGTGAAACCTCTGGGACGAATACATGTGGGGAAACAGGAGGATCTGAGGCAAAGATTATTACTTAAGACTTACAGCTGCTCCATCAACAAAGATGGAGTCAGTGTACTGTCTCAGTGAATTCAGAAGGCATACCAGCTAGCTAACCAAAGGCATAGCGACAGACGAGAAAATACTCAGGAGTCCCTTCATCAATGATGAGATAAATTCAAGGGAGAGCAGAAAGGAAATCTTCTGACTTGTTTGATGACTATGTTGCAGAAGCCCACCTAATCTATTTTGGAAGATATGGTAAGATACATATGTGTTAGGGTTTTCTATTACTTGGTTTTGTTTGGTGCAAACAAATTAAGTAATCAGATGAATAGGTAAATATATGAATGTGTTCATAATTACAAGTTATAAATAAAACATAGGCCAATTAAGCATCAAAGTGAATTTACACTGGAATTTACAGGCATAAAATAAAAAATTAAACTGTGCACTACATTTAAATAATTAAAATTCAAAAACAGGCAACCCTTTCAAACATGCCTATAACTAAAACATCCCAAGCATTTACAGATTTGAAGAAACACTGCCATATTTAAAACTCCTTAAGCAAAAATATTTTTAAAAATAGATCACACAATAAATTAGATACAGCTGAAGAGGGAATTATTAAAACTAAAGAAGGAGTTGAGGAAATAATGCAAAAAAAATCAGAGAAAGCAACAAAACAGAGAGATGAGCAACAGGAAGGGGCTGAGAATGCACAAAGTATGTGAACATTCATTTAATAAGACCTGTACAAAGGGATAACAGATATAATGGGAAGTGATTTTTTTAAAGACATTGCTGAAATTATTCTACAGATTCACAAACAGATGAACACTGGATTTTATAACGTAGTGAATCTTGGGGTAGATAAAAGGAAAATAAGCAAGCATACAAATAAATATTGTGGAAACATTGGGAAACTAAATATGAAGAAAGCTTTAAACTAGCTAGTCAGAACACACATACAGGGGGCGGGGGGGAGAGAGATATCAACAATTGTACCGCCAGCCATTCTTGTCACTTCAACAATAGTGGCAGGAATAAAATAATAATTTATTAGAAGTTATCAAACAAAAGTGAAAACTAACCTTATCTCCTAAAGCCACAAAACTATATACAAATGATACTTTTGAAAAAAATTATAATAAAACACAATCTCTGTCAGTTGAGCAAAATATGTTTATTACATTAAAGAGTCATGGTGGGGGGCAGGGCTGGAAAGACAGTTCAGTGGTTCAGAGCACTGGCTGCTCTCCTAAAGGACCTGGGTTCAATTGCCAGCACCCACAGGACAGCTTACAGCTGTTTGTAGCTACAGCTCAAGGGACAAAACACTAATGCCCATAAAAATAAATATAAAAGAGTTATACTTATTTACATACAAGAAAAAAGATCTCAGAATAAAACTCTAGGAGGCAAGAAGATGTGCAAAATAAAGTAATAATCTTAAAATAAGTACATGAATCTAAAATACTGAGCATTTTCCAGGAAATTATTATAATAACAGCTAAATATATAAGATAATTAAAATTTAAAAATCACAATATTGGATAAGAAAAATGTCACTTAAAAAGTGGGAGATGATAGTAAAATAAAATGCTTTAAGAAGGATGACAGGAGGAGGGACCCATGGCTCCAGATACATATGTAGCAGAGGATAACCTTATTCTCAATGGGAGGCGAAGCCCTTGGTCCTCTGGAGGTTTGATACCCCAGCTTTGGGAGATGCTAGAGAGGTGAAGTACAAATGGATGAGTGGGTGGAGGAGCACCCTCATAGAGGCAAAGAGGAATTGGTGAGAGGGGAAACGAGATGGGGGGTTGTAGGTTGGTAACCAGGAAGCAGAATAATATCACTTGAAATGTAAATGAATAAAATGATCAATTAAAAAAGGACGACATGAAAGAAGGCTAATTAAAATACAAATTCTAAACATTTATATAAATATGGAGAATAAATCTCAAATGTCTGAAGGTGAGGTGAGAAACTTCCTAATCAAAAGAACTTCGGAGGCCACCCTCTGGGTAGCTAAAGCCTGTAGCAGTGGGTCTCAATATTTTCTCCTAATACCAGGAGAAGATCAAAAAGATCAAATGAACCAGGGCTTCTTGAACACAATATGATGATGTGAAAATCCTGAATGTCAAAATGACTTAATTAAAGGAGAAAAAACGTGGGGGCACTAAACTGTAAAAAGTTCTCAAATCTCTGCCCTCTCACAAACTTTGCAGCAACTAAGGGCAAGCTGAAAAACGGAGAGAAGAAAGAGAAAACTTAAGGGTAGGGGCTGATCTAAAGTCAACAACAACAGGAAAAAATAAAATAAAAGCCCAGTAGAGATGAGTAAAACCATCACCTGCATAACCGGGGAAGGGCACAAAACAAGGCTATATTTGACTGACAGCCTTCCTCTCCAACAGAGGAGCACAGAGAGAAACATCAAAGTTTTGCAACTGGGTGCTGATGAAGACAAGAAGCCAGAGCAGAATAGCTAGGGTCCAGAAGAACATAGAGAATTAAGCAACTGGAAAATGTACAACTCCTTGAAATTCACCCAGGACCACTTATTTAAAGCCATTGGGTTATGCTACTGTAACAGAAGAGGGCAGCATTGATTTAGGTAAACAAGACAAACCCACAAGGAGGAGGAAGAGAATGTAATCACCTAGTTACCCCACGAAAGAGAAAATGTTTGACCAACTTTACCAACGAATATCCATCCAGGAAATTACTGATAAAGTGGAAGACTGTAGGTGACACCTCAGTCTGCAGAGTTCTCTCATATAAGCGCGACTGCCGACATGTACCACGATAGTGCTATAACTTCAATTAGAAGGAACAATCACTTTGGCCTGCTGGAGAAGAAATTAGTAAGGACAGCAACTGAGCCAGAGTGTGTGATAAGTGAGCAAACTGAAGAAAGCCACAGATAAAACAACCCAGTTTGGAAAAGAGTATTTTGATTCTGTGTTCCGTGAGAGAGACAAAAATTGTTCTACTGTGGTTATTAAACGTGTTTCTCCAGAGGCATGGGTTAACAGTTTTGAGGTTACACTATGGTGTATCCTAGACAGAAATGATTAAAAAACAACAACAACAAGAAGAAGAAAAAATATTAGAGTTGAAGTTACATATAAAAGCAGGAAGCCTAGAATGGGTCCTTGGATTGCTTGAGACTGGGATGCCAGAGTAGATCCAATCTGTTTAGACTTGATTATACTATTATAAACACACTTATAAAAGTGGAAATAGATGGACATGTGCATGTGTGTAGAAGTATACATAGTTTCCAATTTCTTCCCACTTAAACGGGTTGCAAACAGGAACACACTGGAGCAATGAGCACCTTAGTACCCTATTCACGGTCTCTAAATACTATTCTCTAAAGAAGAAAGATGGATCTCCTCAAGAGGCTGATGGATCCATGAGTGAATAGGAAAAAGAATGAGAGGCACCTCAAGTGTCTAGAAGTACAAAAAAAAAAAAAAAAAGGATTTACCAAACAGCGTGAAAAGGCAAGAGAAGACAACGTGAGATGCCGAGATGCCCCAATGACTGAAACTGGGACAATCTAAAAAACAAACAAACAAACAAACAAACAAAACAAGAACTTGAAACTTTAGAGTAAAATCGAAAAAAAAAAAAAGAAAAAGAAAAAAAGAAAAAAAACCAACAACAAAAAAACCCAAAACAAAGTAGTCTATTCAGAAGCAGGAAAGTAGAGAGGAAAGACTTGGAAGAAAATGGAGCACGTAGGCAAGCACATAACACATGGCATAGAAGACAGTTCTTCCGAGTTGCAGAATCCTAACTTTTGATAAGCAAGACTATATGAGTTTCCATGAAGAATTATCAATGTGTCTTAATTAATTAATTAGTGTGCAAATGATGATTGAGAATTGGTATATTTATGTAACCTCAAGCAATCTCCTATAAAATAAGTGTATGTTCTAAGGGACAAAATAGATTTTTAGTATATCTCTACTCCTGATCTAATCTCCTGATCTAAGTTAACATTAATAATGAGAACTTCACATAATACAATGGAGTAGATAAAATATATTTCTGGAATTCTCTTGTTGGAAATGCACATACTGAGGTCATCGATGAGGAAACAGTTCAGAAGCTATCCTTTTGTTGCCATGATAAAATACTGACCAAATCCAACTTGTCACATGGAAAACAAAACAAAACAAAACAAAACAAACTAACCAGCACAGAAACCTGACTGGCAATTTTACACTAATTATCTGATATTCGTCCCAGTGGAAACCGAGCCAGGGAGAAGGCCCAAGGGCAAGAACGCCTGGCTATGTAAGTATGGGGATCCCAGACTAAGTCAGGCATGGATGTATGCATCCTACAAAGGCCTACAACTGGCTCTGCTTATTAAGGGGCCAGTAGGAGGCATTGGAGAAGAGGATAGCTGAGGGCCTGCTGTTTAGCAGCCCAGCTCCAAGTTCAGTGAGATACCCTATCTCAAGAGTGTACGGCAGAGAGGGATAGAGCAGTAGACTGACATTCTTCCTGGCTTCCATACTCCCAACACACACACACACACACACACACACACACACACACACACACACACAAACACATTTGCACATACAACATATACACGCAAACCACACACACATCAATATATGTGAATATACAGACAAATAGTATTTTCTAAGTACGTGCCAATAAAAGGGCCAAAAATTTACTACAGATGAAAAGGGTTGAGAAAACAAAATGCAACATATTTTCAAAAAATAAAAAAGGGGAATACTGCTTGAAGGTTAAATCACGGAGTCACATCAATATTACTTTCCTGATTTACATACAATATTCTGGCTCAAGGGTATACATGAACTCCTTGTACTATTCTTAAATTCTTTTGGTAAAACTGAGATGTTTTGAAGGTAAAACGTAAAAGATAACAAAAAATACTAAAAAAGTGGAAAAAAAACCAATTTTAATTAAACAGTTAAGAAAAAAACGTGGCAAAGGCAAACTACAAGGTGAAAAAAATAAATCCAAATGTTTTTCTCACATCAACAAATATAAATGCACAAAGCTCATGGACAGAAATACAAAACTTGTCAGGTTGGGTTAAAACCTAAAAGCCACCATTGGAACACAAAAGCAAAGGGCTAGACTTTACAGGGCTAAAAAACATTTGTAAGCCAGGCTCTCACCAAAACAAAGTTTGGCTCTCTGTAGTCACCAGAGGACTTTAGAACAAATAGATGTCACAGATGTGTGAGTGTGTGAGTGTGTGAGTGTGTGTGTGTGTGTGTGTGTGTGTGTGTGTGTGTAAGTGTGATTAACCAATCACAGGCTTTGGATGTTCATAACAACCCAGTCTATTATGGATTAATCTGATGGGCCAGGAAGACATTCATGAAAAGACAATGTAGCATGTGTGTGTATGGCTCTGAACATGAAAGGGTCGTATGCAAATGAAACATTGAGAATCAGAAGAATGGTAAATAATTCCTAAGAACCACTAAGGCCAGGATCTGGGAGAGGTGAGGCTGGCTTGGGGTTTAAGAAAAAACCTACATATTCCATAAAAAGAAATAGAAAGAATCACCATTTTGTGAAACCTGGGATTTTTTTCAAAAGAACTCAAAAAATTCAGTGGAACTTGAATTCCCTCTTCACATGCCAAGGGTATGATGTACGCTTTAAAAAATCCATCTTGGGGGAAAAGTTCCTGAAAAGAACACCAATGGCTTATGCTCTAAGATCAAGAATTGCCAATGGGACCTCATAAAATTGCAATGCTTCTGCAAGGCAAAAGACAATGTCAATAAGACAAAACAGCAACCAACAGATTGGGAAAAGATCATTACCTATCCTAGATCCCATAGAGGGCTAATATCAAATATATACAAAGAACTCAAGAAATTAGACTCCAGACAACCAAATAACCCTATTAAAAATGGGGTACAGAGCTAAACAAAGAATTCTCAACAGAGGAAACTCGAATGGCCGAGAAGCACCTTAAGAAATGCTCAACATCCTTAGTCATCAAGGAAATGCAAATCAAAACAACTCTGAGATACCACCTCATACCAGTCAGAATGGCTAAGATAAAAAATTCAAGTGATGGTAGATGCTGTCAAGGATGTGGAGAAAGAGGACCACTCCTCCATTGGTAGGAATGCAAACTGGTACAACCACTCTGGAAATTAGTCTGGCGGTTCCTCAGAAAATTAGACATAGCACTTCCCGAGGACCCAGCTATACCACTCCTGGGCAGATACAAAGAAAATACTCCAACATACACCAAGGACAAATGCTCCACTATGTTCATAGCAGCCTTATTTATAATAGCCAGAAGCTGGAAAGAATCCAGATGTCCTTCAACAGAGGAATGGATACCAAAAATGTGGTACATTTACACAATGGAGTACTACTCAGCTATTAAAAATAATGAATTCGAGAAATTCTTAGGTAAATGGATGGAACTAGAAAATATCATCCTGAGTGAGGTAACTTAATCACAAAAGAACACACATGGTATTTACTCACTGATAAGCGGATGTTAGCCCAAAAGCTTGACACAGCCAAGATTCAACTAACTGACCACATGAAGCTCATGAAGAAGGAAGACCCAGTGTGCATGCCTCGGTCCTTCTTGGAAGGAGTGACAGAATGCTCAAGAGAGCAAATATGGTGACAAAGTGTGGAACAGAAAGTCAAGGAGGGGCCATCGGGAGACCACTCTACCTTGAAATCTGTCCCATGTGCAGTCACCAAAGATAGACGCCGATATGGATGTCAGGAAGTACATGCTGACAGGAGCCTGATGCAGCTGTCTCCTCGAAGGTCTGCCAGAGTCTGACATATCCAGAGGTGGATGCTCGAAGCAACCCATTGATTTGATCAAGGGTTCCCAATGAAGTTAGAGGACTGAAGGAGCTGAAAGGGTTGGTGGCCCCAAGAGGAGAGCAACAGCGCCAGCCAACCAGAGCTCCCCAGGGTTTAAACCACCAGCCTGGGAGCACATAGAGAGGGACCCATGTCTCCAGCCTGGGAGCACAAAGAGAGGCACCCATGACTTCAACTGTATACTTAGGAGATGATGTCTTTGTCAGACATGGGTGGGAGAGGAGATCCTTGGTCCCATGAAGGCTGAATACCGAGTGGGGAGGAATTTGAGGGTGGGGAGGGGGGTGTGGAGGGTAGGTGGGGGCACACCCTTGTGGAGGCAGGAGGTGGGGTGGAATAGGGGGTTCCTGGGGGAAATGGGGTAAGGGGATAAAATCTGAAATGTAAACATAACATTCAATAAAAAATATGAAAAAAATCCATCTTTATAGACTTATTAATTTCAGTGCTTTGTTTTTTATCTTATTAAACTGTCCATATCTATCTCTATAAATAGATCTGCTTTTCTGTAATGCTAAAGAAAAGTCATCCCAACTGAAGAAAAATCAAAAGGTAACTTGGTACCCTGTGCTTGCACAGTAGCAAAGACTTTCACCCCATCAAGCCGCTCTCCTCTTCTCAGCCTTCCTCCCTCATGCTTTATCTAGTTTTAGCCAGTATCCCCTACCTTCTCTACCTCATCAGTCCTCAGCTCTCTGGTTTTTAGCCCTCTCCTTCCCTAGAGGAAAGTTAATCAGCCTGGCTTGCTTCCAGCAAGAATTTTATCAAAGTCACTGAACAAAAAGACCATGTCTCTCTTAGTATTTTTTTTGTTTTCTGTCTCTGTTTTTGTTTTGTTGTTACTGTTTAGCATAGCCATACTCTGTAGCCTAGCCTGGCCTGAAACTCACTTTGTAGCCTAGGGTGGCCTCAATCTTCTCATAACCCACCTGCATTAGCCTTGTAAGTGCTCGAGTTAGAGCCACGAGCCCAGCTTCATGTTAATTTTACACAAATCCCATCATTATATATGACAGATCGCAGTGTTTGAACTTTACAAATGTAGAGAAACTGCAGATGGCTAGAAGCAAACTTACATTCTCTTTGTAGAGCACAGTCTCAGAAGACTGAAAGAAAACAATGATGTCACTGTCTCCTCATCGGGATTCCCACCCGGCACACTTCCGGGTGTGCCAGGCTCCGGCTGCAGAGGCCTACTACGCGGTAGTTCATGAGGTAAAGTTTCTTATCTTCTTCAGTGGGAAAAAATGTCTTTAGTATTAAAAGTAGATCCATTTATAGAGATAAAGATGGACAGTTTAATAGGATGTAAAGCAAAGCAATAAAAGTAATAATTCCTCAAAGATAGGGCTTTTAAACATACATCAAACCCATGGCATGTGAAGAGGAAATTTAAAGTTACATTGAGTAATTTCCACAGACAAGTAGAACTATTTTAGGTCACTGATGGTTTTAAATGAATATAAAATCAAATATGACTATAAGACACAAACTACCAGCAGTTAATCATGATTATATAACTCAAAACCCTGAGAAGAGGGTATCAGACTTATTTCAAGGAAAGGAAAATAGCTTTTCTAAAGCTTTATTATTAATCACTGACAATTAGAGATTCCAAACAAGAAGCCAAATTTACAGAGCTTTGCCATTCAATAGCAGTGTCAGAGCCAGTCTTATCACTGAAAGTCTGCTTCTAGATGACTTAAAAATCCCCCTAACCTCCCCACAATCAGTATTGCTCTTACCCACGTTGTACTTGAAGCCAAACTTCCTGCTGAGTTCTGGGATTATAGGTA
Source organism: Arvicanthis niloticus (assembly GCF_011762505.2). NCBI lineage: Eukaryota > Metazoa > Chordata > Mammalia > Rodentia > Muridae > Arvicanthis > Arvicanthis niloticus. The sequence continues at coordinate 30,054,349 of NC_047668.1, forward strand.
TGAACCTGGGTAGGTCCATGATATGTGTGTGTTGCGGGGGGGGGGGGGGGGGGGGGGGGGGGGGGAAGGGTGCACGCCTGCAGGACAGGGTCTTTAAAAGAATATCAAATATAACTGTTCTGTTCTTTTTAAGCATCGGCATCAGAAAATTCCCTGTGTGGTACATAACACACATTCACAGCTCCACGGCCATTCTCCACAATTTACCCAGCTCAGTTCTGTTTTATGGTATTAATACAAACAAATGAGAGCACTGAATCCCCAGGGTCCACAATAAAGCCCTAACTGCAGAGCTGAAATATTCGCGAGTCAAGGATTTGTAACTTCTAGACAAAAGCTAAGAGTACAGATGGTTTCCCAAATGATAAGGGAGTAAAGAGAAAAAGGAGCCTGTAAAACAGATGTAGTGGACTGAAAGCAAATATTTACTGAGTCAAAATGTCATTTTCTGGTACAGTCATATGGTCATGCATATACATTACAAAGGTAGGCAGGAAGCCTTGTCAATGTCAGAAACTGTCAGGCCACAAGGTGATAAGCCATACGGGACAACAGATACCAGAGCCCAGCAAACAGAGCAAAGGCAAAAATAAAAATTTAAACCAAACACGCATTGATTTGACTGTCACGGTTGATGGGATTTGGCAGGCTCCCTGGAAGGATCTGTTTTATATTGAGAAATAACGAACGTCTGCTTTCTCTGCCGACATGTTTGCAGTGAGGTGTAGGACACAGGAAAGACTAAGCAACATTTAATTGTTGCTCCGGCATTAGAATAAGCTGAAAAAGATCTGGGCAGAACAGAGCAAGCAGCACATTAGTACTCTCTTGTGGCATCCTGGAAACCCAACAAAGGAAATGTTAACATGTTTTCCATTCTCTCAGCCGAAAGCATAATTCTCCAGTTTCCTGGATATACTAATTTCATAAAGAATAATTTAAGTGTTATATAGAACACACACAATCAAAAGGAAAAGACAGGCTGCAAAATCTTTCTTCCTTTTAATTGTTTATTCATTTTGATTGGGATTGGAAGGCCTTTAAAAAAACCAATAAATGCCTGGCAGCTATAAATAATTAAAATCTAGCAAAGCAATAATAATTACAAGAAAGAAAGTGTCCATCTTGATTATACACATTTCCGGTGAAAAGAATGGGAGAGACTACCACATACTGAACAGTCAGTTATGAAAGCAAAAACAGATAGTAACCATTATAGGGATATAAGGAAAACAGCTGCCATTCCAAGGTCAGAGGAATCACTTCTATAATTAACCCCAACAGTCTTGTAGAAGCATACTCTTGTAACAAGATGAATGGTTTATTTCCAGGACTTGAAACAATACAAAGAAAGCTTGCACCAGGATGTGCTTTCCTCAGGTGGTATCATTTGGATGGTTAGTAAGTTAAAAAAAAAAAAATCACAGGTAAGAAATAAACTTTTCAGAAAAACCATGAAAGCTGTAGTTTGCCTCTTTCTTTTTTACCTTAGTGTAGGTTAATTACACAAAATAAAAATAGCTAGTTTCATTGTGAACTGTTCACAGCTTCACCTGCTGTCCTCGCGTCACTGTCACCGTCTCCCCCATTACTATCTTTTACAGTCTTTTCTTCCCAGCCTCCTTTCTGCTCTACAGCAGTCTCCCTGTTTTTCTCTCTCCTGTCTCTAAACTCCACACATGAATGAAAATGTGATACTTGTCACTTAACATCATGATCTCCGGTCACCTCTGTTTTCCTGCACAGGACATAATTTCATTCTTGTTTGTGACTGAGCAAACATGCTCTGAATAGACATCACAGGTTGGTCACTGACTGAAGGTTTGTAGGGACACACTGAACATCTTAAAAATGGATCTTTAAAGTTTACAAAAAGGATGAAGTGACTTGGCTAATGGTTATGGAAGAAAGGTCAGGGTTTGCTTTTCATGCCCTCCATATGAAACACTGGGGATTTAACCTCATATACAATAATTTTTAATGGCAAATTTCTTGCCATAACCCTAGCATATATTACCTTTCTGTCTTTATTAAACTATATGATATATATAGAAGAAATAATGACGAATATTTTTTTGAATTTTTTAGGTTAGTATGTAAAGTAATGGGTTTCATCTTGGCACCTGCATGCTTGTGTGACTGTTCATTCTCCTTCACCCCATCCCCCACTGCCTTTGTGCTCATCCCCCTTTCCCCTTCAGGCTGGTTCTCTTCTTCTCTAAGTTAGTCCCATTCTCTTCCTTACTACTTCATGCCAACCAAAGTACATATTTTAAGAAAGACACAAAACAGATTTTTTTTTAAAAAAATAGCTTATAGTTTATATTTATATAAACTATATAAATAGTTAGCTTATAGTTTGTATATTAATAAAAGATTTGGGAGAATACAACTGTCAAAGATGTATTTTAATACAATTGATATTTAAACATTCTAATAAGCGACATTAAATTTGTATTATTCTTCTCATTTAAAAAAAATAATGATTTGCCATTTTCTTTAGTCTGGTATGTTGCTAATTACTCATGTCCATGAAACAGAAGAACAGTCCTTTAAAGTTTGGAACAGACACAGAAGGTCAAAGTTCGGAATGTCTAAAGGCAAGCTATGTGAGCCTGAGAGGACTTGTCTTTTTTTAGACATGAAGTAAGGCTGAATCTGCAGAAACTTACTTCTGTCAGTCCTACGATGTCTATTTCCACCTCAACTGCAAAAGGCCAAGGATATTTTCTCAAAACAACCCTTGCAGTTCCAATCAAAGGACCACACAAAACATAGGCCACCCAGTAACGTGCGATGATGATGCTGAGCAGCAGTTACGCAGTGTGCACCAAGTTACACAGGGCTTAGGGGGCACGGTGGAAAACAGCGCATCCCATTAAACTTCATCAGGATCCAGGAGTTTGGATTTGAAATGGTTTCAGAACGTGTGGTGATTTAATCCCCTTACTTCTTATTTTCAGCTTTTCAGAAAAAAAATGGCTTGACAATTTGAGAGACAAATATATAAAGGTTTTCTTAATATCAAAATTTTATAACATAAGATTTTAATTTGAGAAGCAATTATAAAACTAAAAATGTAAATTAAATTTGATTTAAGGAACAAGCACTTATCCTGTATTTAAACTGCTATTCACATCTTTTATAGAGACACTCAGATATCTGAACTGGTTTTTAAAATATAATCCCTTATTTTTATTGAATGATGGGGAGAGGAAGCCATGAAAGAATTCCTATAAATAAACTGTAGTAACATGTTAGAACTTCAATTTAGAATAAGCTAGGAATTTTCCGCTTAGATAGTGAGTGTTCTACTTTTTCAGCAGTGGAACAATACTAAACATCACCTTTGCCATTTAGTCTGGGGTCACCAGCATAATGTATGATGCATCCACTAGTAGCTCATTTACTACATGAAACCCAGAATAATTTAGAACTTCATTAAACAGAAACCAAATGAAATGAAATAGTATGAAATAGAGAGTAATCAAGACAAATTTGAGAATAATGTGAGAAAGATAATAGCTGAGACAAGATGAGGTTTAACTGAATGAGAAGTAGGAATATTAATACTGTACTTCTTAATAAATAATTTTTATGAATGCTGTAAGTTCCAACATTTAATGAAAAACCATTTTGTTTAGAAGTTTATAAAATGGGTTAAGGGATGAGAAGAATATAGCAGAAAGTCAATTTTTCTAATTATGACTTTCTTATATAGGAGATGGAGCCACAGGGCAGTGCACAGCTTCCTCGTTTCTACACTAAGAGATGGGTACTGGTGGAAGGATGGAGAACTGAGATGCACCATGGGGATGCACACAGACACAGACATACACAAACGTATGCGCTGAATGTGTTAGGTATAATATTAGAAAAGAAGGGAAATGCTATATTGTGGTAGGAATTGTGGGAAATTCCTGAGAAACAAGAAAAGATGGAACCATGCTGAAACAAACAAAATCCTACCACAAACATGCCAAGAGAAACAAAAGTCAGTTTTCTGTTTGTTCAACATGATGGGAACAAATAAAGGAACAGAGAAAGTTTCCATACCACTCATAAGAGCAACCATCTATAGAACTACAGATCATTCCCAACATATTATAGTTTCATTTATGAATTTATCCGCTTATGGTGGTATAAAAACAATGCACATTCAATAGTAATGGTACTTCTAAGTTTGAATCTTTTTCTCTTCCTGGATGAGCCATACATTATATGGTAGCCTCTAGACTAGCATATGTTAACTGCACAATGGTAGCAAGCTCAAATCCCCAGAAATACAAGGGAAATTACAAAGGTAAATAGCGGAGATCAAACCATGCTGTTTAGCAATGATGCCCAGTAAGCTAAATGTAGCACACACATTTTTGACTCCATATTGTTAAACAGTGAATTTGTTTGTATATAACTTCATTATAAATTTAGAAACACCTGTTTATTTCTAAAAGTCAAAAGGTTTGCTTATTCTTCATTTTCTAACCTTTGTAAAGAGATGGCAATTTTAAAATCTCTTCTTGAATGAGACAAGCTGGGCAATTAGTCTACAGCAACAATAGTGCTTTAGATTGTCCATGATATCCTGGAGAGATAAGGGATTCCCCAAAACAGTCCATCAATGCACAAATGACTCATGTGTTCTACTTCAGAATCACTAAAAGCTTCTGTTAATTCTAAAAATTAATATGAATCCAGTGTTTGTGGAGGCCAATATAGTGAAATAAGGTTGCTAAATTTAAATAACAGAACAATATATTTCTGTAGTTGATAATGTAAAGAAAATGTTACTAATAGGTGAGTAATAGTCAAATAAGGATTAAAAATAGCCATCACTTCTAAATTAGCAAGAACTGCATTTGGAGGTTCTGGGAACTATAAAAGATGTGATTGCACAAACCCTTTCAATAGTGCATATAACAGGATGAGAACAAAAGATGAAATTTCCAATGACACAGGTCACAATGTCTTTGAAAATATGGGACTGGGGGCAAGAAGAAACAAAAAAAATGTAAGAATGGAACATGAAACAAGGATAGCAAGGCTGAAAGTTCCAGCAATGACTAATAACTTATGTACTTCAAAGCAAACAGATAATAGAATTTATCGTAGAAAGATAAACAGCACAAGGAAGTACAGATGCATAAAAAATTAATTCCCAAATGTGTTCACGAAATGGATAAGATGCTCTAAGACTCTAAACTGAGTGACGTCACATGATGAAAGTAATCTAAAATGTGAATATTTTGTCTATTAAAAGTTTCAATATAGGACAACATTCTTTGCTTTTATCGAAATACACTATAAAAGTACACAGTAAGATTGGATACTTGGCTTTGAATACAAAAATGTATAAGTGTAATAGAGATTTCAAAGGCTGAGAAACATTTAAAGAAATAACTCAGTGTCTTTAGCCATCAGGGAATTGAAGTGGAAGCTTTGTTTGTTTGTTTGTTTTTGAAAGTCAGTTGTGTAGGATGATGTTTTGCAAGGGCAAACATGTGGAGTGTTTTCAGAGGGGACACATGTGAAAGGCAGACCCATGAAGGAATGTGTCACAGACACAAGAGAAAGGCTATTGTGCAAAAGCGAGCATGTGAACGGACACATGATGAAGGATTCTTTACTAACAACATGTATGTATTGGTCTGCCTTACATTGCAGAGTTGAGCTGCATTTGTCAGGACTCCTTAGAGAGAAACTCACCAAAAACCTTCCAGTGGTGTGCCAAAGGTTTTTTGCTGTTTCTGCAGACTCAGACTGATTGGCAGAGTGATGTCAGCTGAGACAGACTCATGTGCAGAGGCAAGACACATGGAGGACATGTGATGTTTGGAGAGATATAAATAGAACTCAATGGACAGTGACAAAGGCTGAGCTTGGGCGGCTTGGATAGCTAAATGCTTGTTGGACTCCAGTCATTGCTGTTCTTCCTTTCCCTGAGAGAGGCACAGCGGAGAATTTTCCCTGGCATTCCGGGCATCTTTCCAACCCTAACTGGTGTTGGAGCTGAGGCCTGATTGTTTCTACTAGTTCATGACACTATTGCTGCTAACCTGACTCTAAAGAACTTGACTGCTGGTCTATCTGTAAAGTGTGAGTGGATCGAGGTGCTGCTGCTGACTCCAGTGAGCTGAACTGTTGATTTTCTAACAGCACAGATAAAATTTGCTCCAAAGAACCCTTTCTAAACAGGTCCACTTCCCCTGTATCCTTTCTTTTCTATTACTTTTGGGGGGTGGTATGCTAAAAGAGGGGTTAAAGCATTTAAGAGACATCATTAAAAACTGATTTTGAAAAAATTGAAGTTACAAAAATTGCAGATCAAAATTACGTTGAGATTCCATCTTATACCTGTCAGAATGGCTAAGATCAATAACACAAGTGACAGCTCATGATGGCAAGAATGTGGAGCAAGGAGAAGACCCCTCCATTGCTGGTGGGAATGTAAACATTTTTTTTCTTTTCTTGTTTTTTTTTATTGGATATTTTATTTGCATTTCAGATGTCATCCCCTTTCCCCATTTCTCCCCGACCCAGGAACCCCTATCCCATCCCCACTCCTCCTGCTTATATGAGAATGTGTCCCCGACTACCCCCCTACTCCCACTTCTCCACCCTCGAACCCCACCCCCCACTGGGCATCCAGCCTTCATGGGACCAAGGATCTCCACTTCCACCTATGCCCAACAAGGCCATCCTCCCCTACATATACATCTAGAGTCATGGTTCCTACTATGTGCTCCTAGGCTGGTGGTTTAGACCCTGGGAGCTCTGGTTGGTTGGTATTGTTGCTCTCCTTATGGGGCTACAAACCCTTTCAGCTCCTTCAGTCTTCTCTCTAACTCCTCCATTGGAAACCGATTGATCTCTTCAATGGTTAGCTGTGAGCATTCACCTCTAGATATATGAAACTCTGGTAGACCTCTAAGGAGACAGCTATATCAGGCTCCTGTCAGCATGTACTTTCTGACATCAATATCAGCATCTACTTTTGGTGACTGCAAATGGGATGAATACCCAGGTGGAATGGTCTCCAGAAGGCCCCTCCTTCAGGTTCTGTCCCACACTTTTTCTCCAAATTTGCTCCATTGAATATTTTGTTACTCCTTCTAAGAAGGACTGAAGCACCCACACTTGGTCTTTCTTCTTGGTGAGCTTCATGTGGTCTGTGAGGTGAATCTTGGGTATTGCAAGCTTCTGAGCTAATATCCAATTATCAGTGAGTGAATGAAATGTGTGTTCTTTTGTGATTGGGTTACCTCACTCAGGATAATATTTTCTAGTTCCATCCATTTACCTAAGAATTTCACGAATTCTTTTTTTTTTTTTTTTTTTTTGGTTTTTCGAGATAGGGTTTCTCTGTGTAGCCCTGGCTATCCTGGCACTCACTCTGTAGACCAGGCTGGCCTTGAACTCAGAAATCCGCCTGGCTCTGCCTCCCAAGTGCTGGAATTAAAGGCAGGCACCACCACCACCCGGCGAATTCATTGTTTTTAATACCTGAGTAATACTCCATTGTGTAGATGTGCCACATTTTTTGTATCCATTCCTCTGTTGAAGGACATCTGGGTTCTTTCCAGCTTCTGGCTATTATAAATAAGGCTGCTATGAACATAGTGGAGCATATGTCCTTGTTATATGTTGGAGCATCTTCTGGGTATATATGCCCAGGAGAGGTATAGCTGGGTCCTCAGGTAGTGTACTTAAGTGACCCTAAAACTTCAACCAGAGAACTCCTAAACCTGATAAACAACTTCAGCAAAGTGGCTGCTTATAAAATCAACTCAAACAAATCAGTAGCCTTCCTCTACTCAAAAGATAAACATGCTGAGAAAGAAATTAGGGAAATGACACCCTTCACAATAGTCACAAATAATATGTAAATCTAACCAAGCAAATGAAAGATATGTATGACAAGTCTCTGAAGAAAGAAATCAAAGAAGATCTCAGATGATAGAAAGATCTCCTATGCTCATGTATTGGCAGGATTAATATAGTAAAAATGGCCGAAAGCAGATTCAATGCAATCCCCATCAAAACTCCAACTCAATTCTTCATACAGATAGAAAGACCAATTTGCAAATTCATTTGGAATAACAAAAAACCCAAAAGAGCAAGAACTATTCTCAACAATAAAAGAACTTCTGGGGGAATCACCATCCTGACCTCAAGCTGTGTTACAGAGCAATAGTGATAAAAAACTGCATGACATTGGTACAGAGACAGACAGAAAGATCAATAGAATAGAATTGAAGACCCAGAAATTAACCCACACACTTATGGTCACTTGATATTTGACAAAGGAGCTAAAACTGTCCAGTAGAAAAAGGACAGCATTTTCAACAAATGGTGCTGGTTCAACTGGAGGTCAGCATGTAGAAGAATGCAAATCAATTCATTCTTATTCCCTTGTACAAAGCTAAAGTCCAAGTGGATCAAGGACCTCCACATAAAACCAGATACACTGAAAGTAATACAAGAGAAGGTGGGGAAGACCCTCGAACACCTAGGCACAGGGGAAAAGTTCCTGAACAGAACACCAATGGCTTATGCTCTAAGATCAAGAATTGACAAATGGAACCTCATAAAATTACAAAGCTTCTGTAAGGCAAAGGACACGGTCAACAAGGCAAAACGGCAACCAACAGATTGGAAAAAGATCATTACCAATCCTAGATCTGATAGAGGGCTAATATCCAATATATACAAAGAACTCAAGAAATTAGACTCCAGACAACCAAATAACCCTATTAAAAATGGGATACAGAGCTAAACAAAGAATTCTCAACTGAGGAAACTCAAATGGCTGAGAAGCACCTAAAGAAATGTTCAATATCTTTAGCCATTAGGGAAATGTAAATCAAAACAACCCTGAGATTCCACTTCACACCAGTCAGAATGCCTAAGATCAAAAACTCAGGTGATAGTAGATGCTGGTGAGGCTGTGGAGAAAGAGGAACACTCCTCCATTGTTGGTGGGATTGCAAGCTGGTACAACCACTCTGGAAATCAGTCTAGCGGTTCCTCAGACAATTGGGAATGTAAACTTACACAGCCACTTTGGAAATCAATATGGCAGTTCCTCAGAATATTGGGAATGGATTATTGAAATTTGGCCTGTTGCTACATATCATAATTCTAAATACTAGCCTTGGTTGCCTCAGGGCGAAGAAGATCCTTACATACACCAAGTGATGCTATGCAGCCTAGCTTCTTAATTTAAAACTATTGATTGAATAAAAATGCCTATAGCCTGTAGTTGGACATAAGAGAGGTAGGTGGTGCTTTGGTTCCTGGGCTTGAGCTCGGAATCAGAGGCCATAAGACGGCACTCTCACATGGAGAGAGGAGAAAACTCTATGGGGTAGGTAAATCATGAGAATATGGCCATGACAACTTGCCAATTGGAGTAAAAGTGGCCCTTGCAAAATGTGGCAAGTTATATCTCTGAGATATTGACAGGAATGTAGATAAAATAGGTTAGAGGGTCAATATCTACCCAGCTACACTGCACTAAATCTTATGAATTCAAGGGTTTTGTGTCTTCTATTTGGGAACTGAATGGTCAAAGGTGGAGTAGAAACCTCCAATTAGTTTTTACTACAACAATTGATCTCCCTCAAAATCCTGCTTGGGCATAATCTTAGGCAAAAAAATGCTTCATTCCACCACAGGAACACTGTTCAACTATGTTCATTGTAACTTTATTCATAATAGCAAGACACTGGTAACAACCTAGATATCCCTGTACCAAAGAATGGGGTGGAAAGATATATATATATATCTGACCCAAGGAAACTTAGGGGAAAATGAATAGAACTTGGAAAAAACATCCTGAGTGAGTTAGCCCAGACCCAGAAAGACAAACATGGTATGTACTCACTTCTAAGTGGATATTAGCTGTCAGGTAAAAAATAACCATGCTACAGTCCACACACCCAGAGAGGCTAAGTACCCACGAGGGCTCAAAAGAGTATGCATGAATCTCCCTGGGAAAGTGAAACCATAGATTTTGTGGGCAGACTGCAGGTAGATGAGTATGGGACTAGAGAGATCAAGCAAAGGCTTGGGGAGAATGGACAGAGAGCATAATGCAGATAGTGGCATTTCAGGGGTGATGTGGAATGCATTGGAAACTCCCAGGAATCTATGAGGGTGACCTAGAGAAAACTTCTAGTAATAGCGGAAATGAAGCCCAAACTGGCCGTCTTCTGTATCCGGAAAAGGCTGGAGACACCAACCCAGCCACAAATCCTTACACCTACAATTTGTCCTGCCTGCAAGATGTGTTGGGGCAAAGGGGGTATAGACCTTTTGGAAGTGGTCAACCGAGTATTGAACCAACTTGAGGCTCACACTAGGAGAGGGAACCCATGTCCAACACTGCTTGGATGGCCCAGAACCAGAGGCCGAATAGCCAGAGACCTAAGATAAAACCAAATATGACTGGCAACAAAAAAGTCAATAAAATGAACTCTAATGTTCTGCTATACTCATAGATCTGTGGCTAGTTCAATTGTCATCAGAGAGCTTTCACCCAGCAACTGATGGAAGCAGATACAGAGACCCACAGCCAAATATTAGGTGGAGTTTGGGGAACCACTCAGAAGAGGAGAAGAATTACAGGAGCCAGAGGAATCAAGGACATCAGGAAAACAGGGCCCACAGAATCAAGCAAACAGGGCATATAGGGGCTCACTGAACCTGAGTAACAGCCACCGTGTCTGGATAGGTCTGCTTTAGGTCATTTTTATTTATGTTATGGTTTAATTACTTGGTGCTTTGTGGTACCCCGAATAGTGGGAGTGGGAGTGTCTCTGGCCTGCTATTGAGACCCGTTCGTCCTACTGAATTGCCTCATCCAGCCTTAATATGCAGATTTGTACCTAGTCTTATTAAAACTTGTTATGCCATGTTCAGTTGATATCCCTGGGAGAGCTGCTTCTTTTCTAAAGGAAAAAAGGAGGAATGAATCTGGGTCAGGGCTGGGAACTGGAAGGAATGCCAGGAGGGGAAAGTGTGGTCTGAGTGTAATGTATGAAAAAAGAATACATCTTTTTTAAAAAAAAAATCTAGAAAGGTGAGGCCAGTGAGATGGCTCAGTTGGTCAAGATTTACAACCTGAGTTTGACCTCTGGCACCCATATGGTAGAAAGAACAAACTCCTGAAGGTTGTACTCTGACTTCAATAGATGTACTACATGCATGTGTACTACATGCACAGGCAACACACACACACACACACACTAAAGTAAACAGAACTACAAAAAGAATCTATCAACGAGGTTTAATAAATAAAAAATGAGAGAATTTTTTAAAATTATATGCTGCTGTAGTTTGGCTCAAGTGTGAAAGACATGATTGCAAGCCTATGGAGCTTACTTAATGGGTGGAAGGAAGCCTACTGCAGATGTGAAGCTGATGGTGATTCTGGGATACAAGTTCTTTCTGTTCTCTGATTTGCATCCTGAGCATCAAGGTACAAAGAGATCTGGTCTACCAAGACTCTCACTGTGATCACCTTGTAACTGGATTCACAGCAATGCAGCTACATGGTGATGGAGTGAACTTTCTGAGTGACAAAGTGAACCCACCCTCTTTCCAATCTGTTTACTATAGGCATTCTGTCAGAAAGGAAGGAAGCTGAGCCACACAGATACCCCAAAGCCTCAATACCATTCACCACTCACAAACGTCTGAGTAGAAACATGAAATAATGCATAACTGCCTTGAAAGTTTCCTTCCAGAAAGCACAACACAGATCACAACTAAGATGTTTTGGTTCATTTGAGCTCGCAGACTTTGTAACAAAACAAGGAAAAGAAATGTATGTTAACCATTGGAAGCAACACATTAATTTTTCCTGTTTTTTTTATACAGAAGACAGGTGAATCATTAAGAGTTCGATAAGAAGACAGGTGCAGGCAAACTCAAAAAATCATGTATTTTCCTATATGAAATGAATAGAGAATGTAAAAACAAACATTTTGACAATTCCACTCACTCACAAAACCCTGTTAGTGAGCAATTATGAAATATAGTAAAAGTCATAATCACAACAGTAAAACAAAATGAAAAAAATTTTTATAAAATGGGTATAGCGAAGGCTTGAGATGAGTCAAAGTATTCACATTTCCTAACTGAAGTAGATTGAGCAATATAAAAATTAGCAATTTAATTTCTAGTAATCTGATTTTAGATTTATAGATGTTCGAAACAATAAATTACAAAATCTATATAATGCTAAATCTTATGTGGCATTTTCATAAGTAGTACCGTTAGTAGCCTTCCATTTTATTTTTGTTAGCTAATTAAACAGTCAAATAATATGTTAATTTTGGTCCAGATTTCATCGAAAAATAATGATTCAAGAAACTGGGGGGCTGTCATTCTTGTCAGATCAAACTGCAAATGTACTTTTAGTTCTTCTGGATATCTCATACGAAAAAAAATAGAGATTTATTTCAAAAATCTTAAAAACTATCACATTCTCCCAAGTAGTATCAGTGGCCACAAGTATAGTATGCATGGATCAGCTATCTAAACAGAAGCCAGGGATGCTGGCAGTATAATTGAAGGCTGACTTGAAGGAGTTTCCAGATGCCTGGGGCTGCCCCTCATATTCTAATCCCAAAATACAAGGGTTCTAGAATCTGAGATGTTTCAGAGGTGGGACTGCCTGTCACAAGATGGTTCTTCGTGGTTGGAATGTTTGTTAATTTCCTGTTGCTGTAATAAAATAATACCCTGACCACCACAGCTTAATCTACGATGGTTAACAGGTTAAGGGTACAGTGGGTTGTAGCAGGGAGATCCTGGCTGCAGGACTTCAGGGATCTGGTCAAGTTGTAGTCACAGTGAAAAAGCTGAGAGCAGTGAATGTTTGTGCTTATTTAGCCTTTAACTTCTTATTTAGTCCAGGACTCAAACCCAGGGGCTGGTGCTGCCCACTTGGAGCATAGGTCTCTCACCTCAGTGAACTTAATGAGCAGAATTCTCTCAACTACCCAGTGAAAGGTGGTCTGCAGTCATGCTAGGCCATGCATAGTTATCTACTGATGAATCTGTAGCTGAATAGGTTGTTAGGAGATGACATCTTGTAGGAGTAATCCTGTTACTAGGCCAGTGGGTCACTCTTTTGTAGTGTTTGTATTATCTTCCCAGACTCTCATGCCCTTTGTACTTCCCAGCCACCATGTGATGAGCAGCTCTGCTCTTGAAAATGTCCCATCTGCCCATAAAGTTCTGCTTCAACATGGCCCAGAAATGATGGAACCAAGAGATCATGACTAGAGTCTGAGACCATGAGCAAAGATAAACTCATTCTCTTTTAAAGTCCCCGTGTTGGATACTCTGTCACAATGATGAAAAGTGAGTATTTGTTCCTATCAAGATAACCAAAGCCTGAATCCTTGGGCATGTAATAACCCTACCTCTTTGTTCAATTGTGAGTGGGGCAATAATTGTATGATATGATTACTAAGTAAGATTTCTGTTTTGGAGTTTCATTTCTTCCATTGTATCTCTTCAAACTGGAGCACACAATTAAATAAGTAATAACAGTGACTGTCCTTGGAGATTAGTTCAACACACCTAAACAAGAACTAGGCAAAGATGGAGGGTTTTCTACCTTTTGAAGATTAACTTTTTATTAATTGTGACATGCTCTTTAAATAAGTTCCAAAAAAAAAAAAAAAAAAAAAAAAAGAGGCAAGTCTGCAAAAGGTTTAAAAAAAAAAAAACAGGCAAAATTTCAAATGCACAGTCAGAAGGTTTTAATAAATCTAAACAAGTTCAGTGTCAAGCAAAAGGTTAATGCCTACGTCTGTGAAGACCACCATTTGACTAGATGTGCATGCTTTGTGGTTTGTTGGGACTTTATTATATAAACTACACTTTGAGCTTTCTACCTTGTAATTATGGTAAGTGTTATTTGTGAAAGTTTCTTCAACTTATTGGAATTTTGCTTCTTCAGCTGGCAGCAATTATAGACTCAAAGACCACCAGAAATAATTCTGCAGCCCCTTTTGGGATATGTAAGCTTGCTGGGAACACTTCTGAGGATGCATACAGGAACGCTATACTCTGATAATAAACAAAACCAGGGAGAACATTATTCTTTTTCCATTAAAACGGTTGCGCTCATAAATGATTCAAAAGACAAAGAATTCTACCGTATGTGCAGCATTATCCAAAGTCAGAGCCATTCTGTGTGGAATATTGAACACTGAACGTAGCACTACACATGGATCTACTGACTCCCCTGCCTTGTCCTTACATTCATGTAACAAAGCAATTTCCATATGAACAGCCACAAACATTTCTGGCTTCAGCTGTTAATCTCCCATGAAAAATTACTTCCATACTATTTTTAACTTGTATATGGCAATGATTATCTGTTTACCTCTGAAGCATGAAAGAGGCCACAGTGCCCTTTATAATGTATATCTATACCATGCCCCTTCCCTGTCCTTGGGAAAGGAAAGATTCAAAATTTCTCCTAAAAACAAAATTGAGAAGCATGTTGCTTTCTTTACAATTGGCTCTTTCTCCGTCTTCCAAATTTTTACAGAAGTAGACCTAATTCTCAAGAACTGGACTCTTGTACTAGAACATAGAAGCCTTTGGTCTAAAACCATGGAAACCTACTCAAGTTACTTCAATGCAGAAGGAAACTAAAATCTCTGTATGCTTTTTACTGAGTGTGATAAATCCACTCTGCACTTAATAACTATGCCACCGGTGTGATTATTAGTTTATATTTGCAAACAAGACAAAATAAACATTTCAATGCTAAGGCAAATAATTGTGGTCCTGAGCATTAAATTTATCTTAAAATGAATATCTAATGTAATTTCAAAAATTAAAAAAAAAAAAAACTCTATGTATGTGTGCTTCTGGGAATGTATGCATAGCACCTGTATTCAGGAGCCTGCAGAGACCACAAAATGGCATAGGAGCTCCTTGGAACTGAGTTACAGACTGTGATAAGCCACAATGTGAGTACTGGGCCTTGAACCTGGGCCTTCTGCAACAGCAGTAAGTACTTACTGTTAGCAATCGAGCCATCTCTACAGCTGTAGTATGGAACTTTGAATCCAGAGATAATTGTGTTTGTGACTCTATATTCTGTCATTTGTGAAGTTTGAAAAGGAACTAATTGCAAGTTATATTGACTCCAAATATGTAGCTTCTTATAATTGTAAATTAATACATACAAAGATAATAACGCAGGCTTTTTTTTTTAAAGTTTTTTTCCCTTAAAACTCTTTATTAGTCATTTTATTCATTTACATTTCAAATGATATCCCCCTTCCCCTTTACCTTTCCATCAACCCCCATCCCCCATCCTCCCCTTCCCCTTTGTTTCTATGAAGGTGTTCCTCCACCCATTCACCACTTTCACCTCACACCTCTAGCACTCCCCTCCCATTGATGTCAGAAAAGGCCATCCTCTGCTACATATGTATCTGGAGTCCTGGCTCCCTCCATGTATACTCTTTGATTAGTGGCTTAGTCACTAGGAGCTCTGGGTGGTCTGGTTGGTTGATATTGCTCCTCTAATGGGGTTGCAATCCCCTTCAGCTCCTTCTTTCCTTCCCCTAGACCTTTTTTATTCTTAAGAAACTTACAGTTCAGTGTGTCAGGCATTTTTAGTTCCCTGTATTGTGTATTTGTGTACATGTGTACAGATATTCATGTGTTTGGATGTACAAACATGTTTGTGGGTGGGTACACATGAGGATGCCTGTGTGTGTGTGTTTGGGGAGAGGCTATGTCTGTATCTATGTATGTAAGCTTGAAATCAATGTCAAACACACTCCTCAGTGGTTCTCTACCTCAAAGAGTCTCATAGTGAAGGCCATTAATTTTACAAGATTAGCTGTCCTGCAAGCCCAGGAAGAATCCTTCACTCCAATGCTGGGATTATAGGCATTCACAGCTGTCACCAGCATTAAAGTAGATTCTAGGAGTCCAAATACAGGTTTTCATGCTTGTACAATAAGCACTTGACCACACAAGCCATCTCTCACTCCTCCTTTTCCATAATAACTTCCAGTATAGCTCTTATTATTATGACTCCATCATGGCAGATATTGGAAGATCGGTCCATCAGCAGTAAGGACTCATGAAAGAAAGGAGGTATCCATTGCTAATTAGGGGTTGGGGAACAAAGTGGGAAGTTTTATTCATACACATATACATTTACAGAGATTTTTTTTCTTTTAATATACTCTGACTAGGAAACTCAAGCTAGGCATTGGAGAGCTCTTAATAGAATGTATTCTTTATTTTTAATTTGTGCTTTGACCTACAAAAGAATTTGGGTCAAGTTTTAACCTTTAAAACAATGAAATATATATATATGCATGCACTGGGAGGCTGAGATGGAAAGACTATACATGAAGCCTATCTTCACTCTCAATGTGATATAATTTTTACATTAACTTCCAGTTGTCCTTCATCAACATTAGACTGTCATTTGAATTAACCTTATACCCTCTGCTCTGATAGAGACATATTTGTATGTATGTATGTATGTATGTATGTATGTATGTATATGTGCATATATATGTATATAAGTATATATGGAATAGTATATATAAATGTATATGGGTAGAGATATGTATGTATATTTGTATGTGTGTGGCATATCTATGTATATAAGTATATATGGAATAGTATACATAAATATATATGGGTAGAGATAAGTATATATGTTTGTATGTATGTGTTTGTACATGTCTTTGGATGTAAATATATACATATGTAAATATGTATGGGTAGAAATATGTATGTATGCTTGTATAGATTATATGTGCATGTTTATGCATATAAGCATATAAAAATACAGCTAATAATTCTGATCTAAAAGTAACTGGTGCCTTTGCTTTTTATTATGCTGTGTGTAATATGGAAACAGTCCAGGATAAACTGCATAGCAAATGCTCACAATTATAATCTTGAACAAAATATGAGCACAGAGTGCTCATTAAACTAACAATGCCTCATTAAAACCCTAGAAAAGTATCATGCAGAAGAAAATATTTCACAACATGAGTTTTATTAAGTTTTGAAATGACAAAAGGCAGCCGTAAGGGCCAACAGTTAACAGGCCATACACCATGCCATCCATTCACACATGTCACGTATCCTGGACTGAGCTTTTCACAGCTAAAGATATTTATGTGAAAACAAACTCATCATTTTTAGAGAATGTCTGCACTTTAGTTACCATGTACTAGGATAATTGTTTAGACAGGAGACACCTCTGTGGTACACATTACTCTCTATGCAATGGGAATGTACTAGGATAATTGTTTATACAGGAGACACCTCTGTGCTACACATTACTCTCTATGCAATGGCAAAGTTAGTAGAAGTGTCTTAGCTTGGGATGAATGGGAAGTTACAAGTAAATTTAATTATAATCTGAGGAATACAAAAAACAAGTGTAAAGTACTTCAAAAATACTGACCCAGCACATTTTCATCCACCCAAGAGCTCTGAAGTGATCATTAGAGGACACCCCAGTTACACTGCATATCCATATCTACCTATACTAATTCCTGTTTCTGGCCCTAATGACTATTAATGAGATGAGAGCTCATGAGAATTGTAATCTTATATACATAAGCTCCAAAGCATAAACACAAGAAAAAATGTACTTGGTGACTTTGAAATGTCTTTCGTGTTGCTAAATCATCTAAAGGAATGCACTTTAGGATTGTCTTCTTTGACTACTGTAAGGACTAAGAATCCTTAGTTAAAATACTTGTCAGCCACATCAAGAGCCCATGTACTAATAATCAGGATGTAACATTCAGTGTGCAGTTGAGAAAGAGGCAGCAAGAATTTTGCAGAAGGCTGCCAAGAGGAAACAACAGAGGCTGGTCAAAGCTGTAAGGCAGAGCGGTCTCTGCAGGTGAGTTATTTTCTTCTCTCACCCCTACTTGTAAAGTAAAATGACAGGAAGTGACACAGCAACCCTTGGGCCTACTTGCCTGTCCATGCCAGAACTGTACTCAAGTTTAAATGGCAAAGCTTAGGAAGTCCTAATTAATAAATACAGCCTAGGGAATTTGATGCTCATGCAAATTTTACCACTGATGCCTTTGAAATTATGGAGCAGTGGGGATGAAAAATGAAAACTTTAAGCATTTATATTCAGATAATACTGGACAGATTTTTTTTCTCTTTAACTAGAATATATGTATGTGCTGGGCACATAGAAGGTGTACGTATAAAAAACAAAAACAAACAAACAAACCAAATCTAAACATTGAAAGCAGAGTCATGCATCTTTTGTAGTAACCAGGATACAATCTCTAATATAGTCAAATACAGTCAAAAGTTAACAAAACGTTTTTTTGTTTGTTTGTTTCTTGTTTGTTTTTTTTTTTTTTTGAGACAGAATCTTACCATATAGTTTTAGCTGGCCTAGACATTCCTATGTAGATCAGGCTGGCCAGAACTCACAGAAATCTTCCTGCCTCTGTCTGCTGAGTGCTGAGATCAAAAGTATGCACTACCATGCCTGATGGAGACACTCGGCACATTTCTATCTTGGGTTTTGGGAACAAACAAAAGTTGCAATGCTTTTTAAGAACAGACTGTCTGTGATGAGCTGCAGAAACCTGCTAAGTGTGACAGACAAACTTAAGAGCACATTATATAGCTGTCATTGGGGTTTTGTTAAAACAAGCCAAACTATTTCTTTGATTAAGTGCACTTAGGATAATATTATAAAGGCCAAGGGCACAGCATAAAAGTGTAATCACCATAGATGTTATTCATAAATCTACTATGCTAATGGTTTTAAAAAGAAAGGTCTTACATGCATTAACCACACAAATCACTACATAGAGACACAAGGAAATAAATCATAAAGTGGAGTTGCCTTGGCTGAAAAACCAGGATATAGAGATGGCAGTGAGTCTTTGCCTCTCTGGCCCACTACCTATACATGATCAGCTCTGCCTTTCTCTATAGCTGAGTGTGAGAGCCACACCCACAGAGTAGCCATACAACTCACTCCTAAGAGCCCTTTCTCACTCTCCGTCGGACAAGTTTGACTCTTGGGCAGAAATAATTAAACATGCCCTATCTCTTATACACCTCTTTCAATAATCAAGAAAAAGTGCTTATTTATAATTTTGGTATTTTTGCTAGACATGACAGTGTATGTATGCAATTTTAGGATTTGGTGGGTGCCGGCAGGAGAATCAGGAATTTGAGATCCTCTTCTACCACATAGTTAGTTCAAGGCCAGAGTGTATTATATGAAATTCTATCTCCAAAGTTGAAAAATAGAAATTCTGTCATTTCTAACAAATAGAACAGCTTTGATCATTGATGGACGGCTGAGAAGGAAATTACTTAAATCAATCTTATCATTAATTGATTGAAGGTATCAATAATTTTTGTTGGGTTTTGAGCACCTAGAATGCCCCAGGCAATAAAGATAAATGTGGAACATTTCATTGAAAAAAAAAAAAAGAACCACTGCAAAATGCATAGAAGTGCCTAAACGTGACCAACACACAGGAATAGATAAACATGAACAATCACAGGAATACCTTAAATACCTAAAGGTGAACAATGGGGCTGATGTTAAGACCAAGCATATTGGCACAGGCTTCACATTCGGGTGTCTGAGGCAGCAGGATGCCAAGTTCCAGACCAACCTGGGCTTTGCTACCAGACTATATATCAAGAAAACAAAACAAACACAAAAGCAAAGCAAGGCAAATGCCCTTCCCTTGCTGTTCCTTGCAGGCATCTAACTAGTGTCTTGTTTCCTATATCTTCTAATGGAATTCCCATTTTAGTCCAGAGATGAATAAACTGCTACCCTTGAAACGAATCTTTGCCACCTAGTTCTTTAAAGAAATGCTCAGTTGAAACAGAGCCACACATTTATGATGTGCTCAGCTGCTTTTGCATTGCTGCAGCAGAGGTTCAACCCAAAGCCACCTACCTTCCTCACAAGAAAAACAAACCCACTACTCAGCTATCGATGACCTTCGGTGTTAAACAAGCCACTTCTGAAGTATTTAACCTGCATTTAAATCAAATTATTTATAAGTCACTAAGAACTAACTTTTCCACAATTTCTTCACTAACTCATAGAAATCCAAATTAAGCTAACAATGATATGGCAATTTTAATGTAGTAAAGAATAAGGACCAACAAATCAAAAAATATTAAACACAAGAGGATTAAGTTAGTTACATAAATGTGATTTTAAAAAAATTTTTTATTGGATATTTTATTTACATTTCAGATGTAATCCCTTTTCCTTACTTCCCACCCACCCACCCAGGAACCCCCTATCCCATCCTGCCTCCTCCTGATTCTATGAGGATATGCCCCCAACCACCCTCCAACCTCCCCACCCACGATTTCCCCCACACTGGGGCATACAGCCTTCACTGGACCCCACCCACCTATGCCTGACAATGTCATCCTCCCCTACATATACAGCTGGAGCCATGGGTCCCTCCCTATGTTCTCCCAAGCTGGTGGTTTAGACCCTGGGAGCTCTGGTTTGTTGGTATTGTTGCTCTCCCCATGGGCTACAAACTCTTTCAGCTCCTTCAGTCTTCTCTCTAACTCCTCCATGGGGAACCTCTTAATCAGATCAATGATTAGCTGTGAGCATCCGCCTCTGAATATGTCAAACTCTGTTAGACCTCTAAGAAGGGAGCTATATCAGGCTCCTGTCAGCATGCACTTCCTCACATCCACATCAGGGTCTACCTTTGGTGACTGCACAAGGGATGGATAAACCAGTTGGACAGTCTCTGGATGGCCCCTCCTTCAATTTCTGTCTCACTGTTTGTCTCCATATTTGTTCCCTTTAGTATTTTGTTACTCCTTCTAAGAAGGGCCAAAGCACTCACACTTTGGTATTTTTTGTTCATGAGCTTCATGTGGTCTATGAGTTGCATCTTTGATATTGTGAGCTTTTGGGCTAATATTCAATTATCAGTGAGTGCATATGATGTGTGGGGCGATGAAAGGATGGCTTGGTTTTTGGTAGAAGCACTGGCTGAAATGGCCAGAGACCCTACAAGGGACAGAATACATTTTGCCATGCTCCCAGATTCCAGGCTCCTGACACGTGGTCTAAGATCTCCATTGACCCATGCTTTTCAGTCACATAGGACGATGCAACCCCTCCCAAAGAGGTTTTTGTCACCTAGCACATGTAGAGGGCGTGACTACAGGCCTCAGCCTCAAGAGATTTCCATATTAATGAGATACCTAAAGGCCAGAGAGCCTAGCCAATTGCGTATTTCTTTCCCAGACCCTCCTCCCTCCCTATTTAACTCAAGTCCGCCCTGAACTAAGTGGGGGTGTGCATCCAGATTCAACTACCATCCATCATGAAAATAAAGCCTATAAGACCACGGACTTCCTTGTGTCTTTGGGGCTTGTCACGGAGAACTGTGGAGGGGTCTTCCAAGTATCAAGCCATCATCTAATCTCCTCTGTAGAGCTTCTCTGCGTTCTGCCACGGAGGTCCACCGATTTAACCAAGCTAGCAGAGCCATGACCCTGACAAGCAAGTACAGTAATGGAGTCTCTTCCTGCAGAGCGGTCAGGGCTTTCCTCTCCCTTGTTCTTCTCATCTGTGGGCCAGTCTACAGCCACCAGTCTCTGTTTGCTTGTGCCCCACCAGAGGCACCTGGGAACCCCAAATAGAGACCACCCAACTCTGGGTCCACTCAAGAGCGCCTGCCCCCTTGGAACTTCAGACTGAGTTCTCTCCACTTGGGGTCTGGGATGGAGGTGCCCCAGCAGCTTCTCAAATAAAGCACCCACCAGATGCCACGCAGAACCAACGCAATCAAAGGTACTGGGCACTTCTCTCCAGAGGTGCACCTCCCTGAGCTGCCAAGAGAAGAAGACGTACGGGACCCATGACACACCCCAACAGGATCCCATGCCCACATGGGTGCCCACGCATGAGCTAATCATTCCTAGCAACCAAGTGTGTTCTTTTGTGATTGGGTTACCTCACTCAGAATGATATTTTCTAGTTCCATCCATTTACCTAAGAATTTCTCGAATTCATTGGTTTTTGTTTGTTTGTTTGTTTGTTTGTTTGTTTGTTTTTGTTTTTCGAGACAGGGTTTCTCTGTGTAGCCCTGGCTGTCCTGGAACTCACTCTGTAGACCAGTAAATGTGTAAATGTACCACATTTTCTGTATCCATTCCTCTGTTAAAGGACATCTGGGTTCTTTCCAGCTTCTGGTTATTATAATTAGGGCAGATATGAACATAGTGGAGCATGTGTCCTTGATATATGTTGGAGCATCTTCTGGGTATATATTCTCTAAACAGAGACACAATGAAATTAACATAAATGTGAATATTAAAGTGGCATATTTTAAAAGGCAAATAAAAATGGTACAGCTAGTCTACCATGAACTATGATTTTATCCCTATCAGGCTAATTATCAGTGTGGTAGGTATTTCAAAACACTAGAAATTACATTAGAAAAATTCTAAGTTTGGCCTGGAGGTAGCAGCTTATATAATGTTCCAAATACTTAAAGGCTGAGCATATATGTAATTGCATGGGCTGAGCGGCTTTATACTATATCTGGAAGTCACAGATGACAAGAGGAGATGACAAGGCATCTCGACTATAGAGTGAGTTCAACACCATGTTAGACAACACAGTGGGGTCTTGTCTCAAAATCTAAAATGTAAAAGGAAGACTGAAATATAATTCAGAAGCAAAACACTCAGCATGCAGGAGACTTTAGGTTTGAACCAAACGCCTTGAGAAAAACACTTACATCATGGGTTTGTAGGTAAGTCAGGCTAGTTCATGAACAAAATATTCATGTATATGTCTTCCAAGGTATTCAATGGATATGTAAACGATTCAAGTATATAGTAACTTTTGTAAAGTCATATTTATGTGTATAAAAAGTCAAAGAATCCCAATGTTTTATATTCTTAGTAATTTCAATGTAAAAGAACCATATTTTATATGAAAGTTACTTCTTTTAAAAATAAAATTTCTATGTTATATTAAAATATTATTTATGAAAAGACTATTCTGAAATATATAATATTCTAAATATAAATATTAATGTCTTTTATATTTTAATTTACTTTTGGTCAGACAACTGCCCTATAATATTTTCTACTTCTTAATGAAAAAGAAAAATCTGTGATGTGTTTCTTCCTATGATTTATATTTACTTACTAATTTACTTACTAATAATTTAAACTTCTTTTGAGATCCTCAAAGATTATTCAAATACAACATCTATAAATTAAGTATAGAGGTCTAATATATCTCTGAAGAATAATGTATAATTAAAGTTCTATCCGGCGTTAAATTTTAATGAGGTCTCACCTACTTTTAGATTTGTGGTATATTTGTGCATTATCAAGCCACCAGAGCAAAGAACAATGAATCAGCACACTTGCTCGCCTACGGCTCAGTTTCCTCTCGCCCACAAAAGGCATAATATCATTTCACTATAGTAACTTAAAAGTGGACATTAAATCTCTCTACTATTTCAAGAACAAAATAATTGTGGCGCATTTTATAACTTCATGGGCTTACTGTTTCATATTTGACGTTCACAGATGGCAAATGCTCTTGGGTAAAAGAATATACTTATTTCATGTGATTGGCTAAGTTAATATTATATTCCAAAGTACTGAGAATCATTCTTGGCACTGGAGAAACATCATCTAGAATCTGCATCATGGTTATAATACTCATATATGTTAAACCCAAAAGAAAAACTCATCTATAGAAAATTCTTTCTACAAGTGGAACTCTTGAAGCTACTAGAGACAGAAATGCCTGCTTTTATAGGTGACATAAACTCCATCATTGAGACACAAAAACAAAACACTTAACTGAAAGAGTCTTTTGTGTTGTGAAAATTTCAGGACCATTAGAAACTTGGTAGAAATTCAAAACTGGGAGAGCGTAGAAGTGACATATATGGACCCTTGGAGAGATACATTTAATTCAGGGCTTTATAAAATGCTGTTTGTTCATAGTTATGAGATGATGGTCACCTACAGAAAAGAACTAAAAAGAAAGTCATTGGGTATAAAACTGCTACTCAGTCTCCACAGGAAGAGGCACATTAGTATGATGGAAATTATGTGCTAGTTAGTTTTTGTTACCAAGAAACAAGTCCAGATCTGACAAGGAAGAGGGAATTGTCTCAATCAGATATGGACATTGCTTTGGGGGCTTTTTATTGATTGCTGATTAGTGTGGAAGGTCCCAGCTCACTGTAAGTAATCTCACACATGGGCAGGTGGTTATGGGATATATAGATATAGATAGATAAATACAGATAAAGAGATATTAATCAAGAGTTTAAACACATCTATGCCATATGCAGTTATAATTAATGATCAGCTCAAGAAACATAGACTATCCAACAAAAACTTCAATACCAAGCATAGGAAATCTTCCTTCAAGTTGTTGGTCAGAGCAGACTCCAAAAGACATTCAAAACAATATAGGATATTGTCATTGCCCTGGTTTGCCTCCTGAACTGAAAGATAAAATCCTATTGCAGAAGACATGATATACTTCAAGCAAAGAACTTGGTAGAAATTAATTAGAATGGACCAGGAAGTATCTTCCCTGAGAACTAGCTTTCATAGTATCAGAATGTATTATGCAAACTGACAAGGGACAGAATCAATCAGCAGTCCTACTTAGTTGTAAAGCCCACGAGCCATATCAAGGACCAACCCAGCAAGACATCACCAGTGGTGCAACAGTAGCACTTTTATCTTAGGGATAACCAACAGCTGTCTAACTGGACTTAAGTACTAGTCAGTGTGTTCGAACACATGCCTGATGTAAGCCTAGCAAACTACACATGGTTTGTCAGGTCACAGATCCTAAAGGAGAATCTACTACTTAGTTTTTCTAACCCAGCATCATTTGTAAGTGTACTCTACATACTCAATCTTACCCTCACAGACAAGTGTAGTGCTGACTCCTCACTGAGGACTCTTCTTTTTGCAAGACATGAAGACAGAAATCTACAACTGGTTACAATACACACAATACATGTAATAGGGTACACAGCTGCAGTTAGTATTTCTGCAATATAGCCTGTATACCTAAGGCACAGGATCATCATGAAAGAGAAGGTACAAAGATGTAGGAGCCAAAGGAACAGGACACTGGCTGCTAGATAATGTCTTCTAGATATAATAGGAAAGCTACATGCATGGAGTCTCAGTGCTATCCTGGACTAAATAAAACTAGCAAATGGCACCACCAGTTGACATACCAATATGTATAGGAAAAATTTCACCAGGCTCCAGTATTAGACAAAGAGCTATGGGCAATCAATGATCATGGAGGGAGAGTGGATCAGAATCAGAAACAATCATCCTGGTAGGTTAACTAATCCCAAGAGGCCAGCCATATACATATGTACATAAGAGCAATACTCATCATACATCAACACTCACCAATAAATAAAAATGAAAAAAAATGAGGTTATGAATATGAGGACATATACAGAGTTCATGGTAGGAGTTGGAGGAAGAAGAAAAAGATGGGTGAAAATGATGTTACTATATTAATGAAATTCTAAAAAAACAATGTCAATTTAAATTAAATAAGGAATTCATAGTAATCTTCTTGAGGAACAATAAAGCATAAGAGAACATAGACAAGGAAAATAACTCAAGAAGACAATATAGAAATAAAAGAGATGTTTCATAAATGAATAAAAACCATTAAAAAGAGCAAATTGAGATAAAACTATATTTAAAAATCATATAATATTAATAGGTGTGTCTTATCTCTGAAATTAAAAAATGTTTAAATAAATGTAAATCAGAAAATATATTATGTTTAAAGCATGAAAGACTACTCCCAATAGGATCTTCTGAATAGAGGAAAGGCCTATTGACAGAAATGAAACGATTCTGTCATGAAATTTATTACAAAACTAGGTACAAAATAAAGGTGCTGCAACCTAATAAAAGCCGGACAGATATTGAAGTCTACAACTGCCACCCAGCAGAGTGAAGGCCTGAAAGCTTTTATATTCAGAAGTGGGCATTCTGGCCAGACAGTTAAGAAAGAAGAAATAAAACAAAAGTATTCAAATAGAAAATGAAAATGCAAAAGATGTATTTTGAAACGGCAAAACTTTACAAACAAAAATAGTCTTAATACCTCATTAAATTTTACCTCATTGAAAAATAAGTTCAATAATAAGTTCATTCAGTTGTGAGTAACAAAATATACAAAGTCACTTTTATTTTTGTAAACTACAAAAGAACACAAAAGAGGTATTAACTCTAGAGCAACTCTAGTGACATTAGTATTAGAAATAAAAGACAGTAGCCAGGTGTGGTGGGGCACATCTTTAATTATAGCAATGGAGAGGCAGAGACAGGAGGATGTCTCTTTAAGGCCCACCTGGCCTACTTAGTGTACAGTTCTAGATAGCCAGGGATTCATAATGAGACACTGTCTCAAAGACATGCAAACAAGCAACAACAAAAGATAGTAATAAATATAGCCAAGAAGATGAAATATTTGTACATTAAGCAGTATAATACACTGATGAAATAAGATAGTGTAGATGAAAGGAATCCTATGTTCGTGGGATGGAAGAGCAACTTTCAAGTGTCTACACTACCCACAATTATGGAAAGATTTAGCATACAACACCCAAATTCAAATGACAGTTTTCAATGAAAAAGAAAGTCTTAAAATTTATATAAAGCCACAAAATTCCCTTAGTGGCCAAAGTGGCCCTGAGCAAAAGGAACAACTTCAAAGGCACCACACATTTCAATCATTACAAATCTGCAGTAAATAAAACAATAGGGCAATTGACAGAACACAGAAATATAGATCGGTGAGACCAAATAAATCACAGAAGTAATGTGCATGCACCATCATTTGGTCTTCCACAAGAATGCCAAGACCACACATTGAAGAAAAATAGTTCCTTCATTCTATCGTATCAGGAAAATAATACACCCATGTGTAAGAATGATAAGAGGATATTAGCCAACATGTTCAGAATATGCATGCTATAACTCACAGTTCATATGAAGCTTAACAAGAAGGAAGGTCCAGGTGTGCATGCTTCAGTCCCACTTAGAAAGGGGAACAAAATAATCACAGGAGGCAGAAGATAGGAGAGGGTACTATGGGGAGGGAAAAAAGAGGGGCAGGATTAAGTACAGGGGAGATAAGAGAAAAGCCCAGAGGGCCAGGGGAATGAATAGAAATATGCAGCAATGTGGGGTCGAGGATGAGGGAACCTCTAGAAAGTCGCAGACACGAGGGATGTAAGAGGCTCCTAGGACCCAATGGGGATGACCTTATCCAAAATGCCAAACAGTGGAGAGATGGAACTGAAAGAGACCAACTCTAGTAGATAGATATGGCCCTAGTTGAGGGATGGGGCCCCCCACCTATCTCAAAATTTTGACCCAGAATTGTTCTTGTCTAAAGGAAATGCTGGGACAAAAATGGAGCAGAGACTGAAGGAAAGGCCATCCAGAGACCACCCCAACTTAAGATCCTATAAGCAGGCACCAAACCCTGACAATATTACTGATGCCATGTTGTGCTTGCAGACAGGAGCATAACATAACTGTCCTTTGAGAGGCTCTACCAGCACCTGACTGAGACAGATGCAGATACAGCCAACCATTGGACTGAGCTCAGGAATGGCTATGGAAGAGTTAAGGGAAGGACTGAAGGAGCTGGAGGGGATTGCAACCTCATAGGAAGAACAACAGCATCAACTAACCAGAACCCTCAGAGTTGCTGGAGACTAAGGCACCAACCTAAGAGCACATACAGAGGCTGGTCTGTGGTCCCAGTTAAATATATAGTAGAGGACTGCCTTGTCTGGCCTCAGTGGGAGGGGATGTGTTTGGTTCTGTGGAGGCTTGATGCCCCAGAGGAGGGGTATGCTAGAGGGGTGAGGTGGGCATTGGTGGGTGGGTGAGTAAGCCCCCTCTTAGAGGCAAATGAGAGGGGGTTGAGATGAGGGCTCATCTAGACAGTAATCAGCCCTTAATAATCCTGCAGCACTAAGGTCTGTCAGATGATCCTGGGCCAGAAGACGGAAGAACAGATGCTCCAACATTTTGTAGTAGAGGGAATGTCCAGGTGTTCAGCGGTCTCTATAAATTGGCTAAGTTTTAGAAGCTATGCTTTGTGCTTCCCATAACTTCAGTTAACTCAGTCATTCTGGATTTCTCACGGGGTTGAAGACCTATAGTCTCATAGCCAATCCTGGCTATTTACTTTGAGAGAAAAGATTTGAGTGGATTGTTTTCAGCTGACATTTATTCTAAAGCCAAGGTAAAAGCCAGGTTCAGAACTAAGTGTTTTAGTTAGGAGAGATGACAGAGGTTCTGGTTAGTCAATAAAATGATGGACTGGGTATTAGGACTATCTGGTACCTCACGGGTACAAATTGGCATAATTATGCTCTAATTGTATTTTGAGAGGAAAGTTTTATTTTAACAGGAAGGGTGATATGTAGGAGGAGCTAAGGTGGGAGGAGTACTGAGAGGAAGAAAAGGAGTAAGGAGAGGAGGAGAAGAAGGAGAGGAGAAGCTAGGTGATGGGAGAGAGAAAGGGGGGGGGAGACAGGGAGGCAGATGTTCACGTGTCTCCACCAGTCAAAGATAGTTGATATATCTAGGTTGGGTAGTGGGTTACACCTCTGATTGAGCATTACCAAACTTATAAAGCCTTTGATTAACATTTTTAAAAGGTGTATAAATGCAAAAAGGAAAAGGGGGCATGGGATAGGGGTTTTCTAAGGGGGTGAATGAGGAAAGGGGATGGCATCTGAAGTGTAAATAAAATATCTAATAAAAGAAAGAGATGAGGGCTCATAGAGGGGGGACAGGAAAGAGGGATAATATTTGAAATGTAAATAAATAAAATAATTAACAAAAATGTGCAAAGGACTCAATGATGATACCTTTCACACAGGAAGACATTCAACAGCCAGTGTGTATATAAAAATGTGCTCATCATTAACTAATCACCAACACACATTGTACAGGTACAGAAACCATCATAATGAAAGATGACAACTTTGTAAAGAACATGAAGAAAAGTGAACTCTTCTACTGTGTTTGCAAAAAAAAAAAAAAAATATGTCTTGGAACAAACATTATTGCCAACAGTACAGAAATGTACCCAAAAAATGTTCCCAAGAATAGAACTAACTAATACAGCAATCTTAGTTTTTAATTGTATGTCTAAACAAATAGAATTATAATTTTGAAAACACCGCTCTAGACCCATAGTAGCATTAGTTATAAAAGTTAAGGTATAGAAACAAAAAGAGAATCCAGTGATTGATGGGGAGATAATGAAATTGAAACAGCATAATTCTGCTAGGAAAGGAGGAAGTTCCACCTTCCATCAGCAGCAACATGGATCAGCCAATAAGACACAGTTTGAGTCTGTTTTCCTACAGTACAACAAAATGGATGTGGTAACTAACCAAGTCAGAAAGATTGGTTTTGGTTCTTTTTTTAGTTTGCTGTTGTTTTCACAGTTTTGTACTTTTTGTTCCATAGTTTCTTGGTCTGTGTAAAGTCAAGGCAGGAGGGCATGGCAAGAAAGCCTTCACCTCACAAACTTTTTGGGTCATTTCAGATCCAAATGGCAGCAAAAATTATATTAAGTGAAAAAAGCTAGGCACTGGAAGATATTAATGTCTGATCTTACCCACATATAGAGTCTAAACAACAACAACAAAAAAAATGCAACTTTAAAAACTCCGAGTGAAGAAAGAGGTGATTTCCAGAAGCTAAGCACAGGGGAAAGGGGACTTGGTAGTTGAAAGTGCAAAGTTGTTATAAGATGAAGCTTCTCCTATTGACAGTGTCCTTTGCCTTACAGAAGCTTTGCAATTTTATGAGGTCCCATTAGTCAATTCTTGATCTTAGCGTAAAAGCCATTGGTGTTCTGTTCAGAAACTTTTCCCCTGTGCCCAGGTATTTGAGGGTCTTCCCCATCTTCTCTTCTGTTAGTTTCAGTGTATCTGGTTTTATGTGAAGATCCTTGATCCACTTGGACTTGAGCTTTGTACAAGGAGATAAGAATGGATCGATTTGCATTCTTCTACATGTCCTCCAGTTGAACCAGCACCACTTGTTGAAAATGCTGTCCTTTTTCCACTGGATGGTTTTAGCTCCTTTGTCAAAGATCAACTGACCATAGGTGTGTGGGTTCATTTCTGGGTCTTCAGTTCTATTCCTGTCTGTCTCTGTACCAAGACCATGCAGTTTTTGTTTTGTTTTGTTTTTTATTATTGCTCTGTAGTACAGCTTGAGGTTAGAAATGGTGGTTCCTCCAGAAGTTCTTTTATTGTTGAGAATAGTTTTCATTATTCTGGGGTTTTTGTTATTCCAAATGAATTTGAGAATTTGTCCTTCTAACTCTGTGAAGAGTTGAGTTGGGATTTTAATGGGGATTGCATTGAATCTGTAGATTGCTTTTGGCAAGAGGACAAAATGGTAACCAACAGATTGGGAAAATATCTTTACCAATCCCACATCCAATAGAAGGCTAATATCCAATATACACAAAGAACTCAAGAAATTAGACTCCAGACAACCAAATAACACTACTTAAAAATGGGGTACAGAGCTAAACAAAGAATTCTCAACTGAGGATACTCGAATAGACGAGAAGCACCTAAAGAAATGTTCAGCATCCTTAGTCATTAGGGAAATGCAAATCAAAACAACACTGAGATTCCACCTCACACCAGTCAGAATGGCTAAGATCAAAAACTCAGGTGATAGTAGATGCTGGTGAGAATGTGGAGAAAGAGGAACACTCCTCCATTGTTGGTGGGATTCCAAGACGGTGGAACCATTCTAGATATCAGTCTGGGGGTTCCTCAGAAAGTTGGACATAGCATTACCTGAGGACCCAGCTATACCACTCCTATGCATATACCCAGAAGATGCTCCAACATATAACAAGGACATATGTTCCAGTATGTTCATAGCAGCCTTATTTATAATAGCCAGAAGCTGGAAAGAACCCAGATGTCCTTCAACAGAGAAATGGATACAAAAAAAATGTGGTACATTTACACAATGGAGTATTACTCAGCTATTAAAAACAATGAATTCAAGCAATTCTTAGGTAAATGGATGGAACTAAAAAATATCATCCTGAGTGAGGTAACCCAATCACACACACACACACACACACAAAAAAAAAAAAAAAAAAAACCATGGTATTCATTCACTGATAATTGTACATTAGCCCAGAAGCTTGAAATACTTAAGATGCAACTCACAGATGACATGATGCTCATGACGAAGGAAGACCAAAGTGTGGTTGCTTTGGTCCTTCTTAGAAGGCGTAACAAAATACTCAAGGGAGCAAATATGGAGACAAAGTGTGGGATAGAAACTTAAGGAGGCCGTCTGGAGACCATTCCACCTGGGTATCCATCCCATGTACAGTCACCAAAGGTAGACACTGATGTGGATGCCAGGAAGTGCATGCTGACAGGAGCCTGATATAGCTGTCTCCTTAAAGGTCTGCCAGAGTCTGACATATTCAGAGGTCAATGCTCATAGCTAACCAATGAACTGATCAAGGGGTTCCCAATAGAGGAGTTAGAGAGAAGACTGAAAGAGCTGAAAGAGTTTGTGACCCCATGAGGAGAGCAACAATACCAACCAACCAGAGCTCCCAGGGTCTAAACCACCAGCCTGGGAGCACATGGGGAAGGACCCATGACTCCAGCTGTATATGTAGGAGAGGATGGCCTTGTTGGCATAGGTGGGAAAGAAGATCTTTGGTCCCATGAAGGCTGGACGCCCAGTGGGGGAGAACTCGAGGCTGGGGAGGTGGGAGTGGGGGGTAAATGTGGGAACATTCTCATAGAAGCAGGAGGAGGGGGAATGGGATAGGGAGTTCCTGGGTGAGAAGGGAAGAATGGGGTAAGGGGATAAATCTGAAATGTAAATGAAATATCCAATAAAAAAAAGATGAAGCTTCTCTGGTAACTCAATGTAGTGGCTAAAGGTGCTGTGTGATATTTATACTCCCACTCACTTCAGACTATAAAAGTTCTTTCATAAATAAGCTAAAGGGAACAGTGTCAGGAGATGGGTGTGTTAACTACCTTGATCGCAGTCATTTAACAAAGAACAATATGTAGCAAAATATCACATAGTACTGCTAACATCTATGCATGTGTATTTATAGGCTTATACATAAAGATGTGAAAAACATATAAATATGCAAGATTATAACGGGGAATAGTGATAAAATGTACTGACTATCAGGTGTGATTCTCATGAGTGCCTTAGAGAAAAGGATACTCAGACACAGACAATGATTCAGAACGCTCATCTATAAAGTTTGAAGAGAAAGTATTTCTTGACTAGATCACGGTGACTAAAATGAAAAATCCAGGGGCCTGAGGATATAGCTAAATTGGTAAAGTATTTTTTTTAGCATGCACTAAGCCCTGAGTTTGTCCCTCAGAATTGCATAAAACCCAAACTTGGTGGCTTTCGTCTGTAATTCTAGAATTTTGAGGCAGGAGAAAAAGGAAGAAAAGGAAGGGGAGGAGGAACAGAAGAAGGAGGAGGAAGAGGAGGACAAGGAGAATAACAGCACATGACGGGGAGAGGAGAAGGCACGGAAGGGAAAGAGAATAAGAAGAGAAAAGGGATGTAGGTATCCCTTGGGCATCTGTAATTAGGTCTGTGAGGTATGGTCTTCTTATCAAAATGAAATAAACATTATTGGAAAACAAGAATACAGTACAAAGTATAACCACGTGAAAGAGAATCGAATACCTGACTCAGAGTCTGATATGGTAAACCCAACACAAAATCTGCATAATATTTAAATATATTTCAAAACTCTCCAGCTAACAGTCAAATAAGATAATGACAGACAACAAAAAAATGAAAAGGGTTTGAAATTAAAAGTACAAATAATTATGTCTAAAACACCAAGAAATACACAAAACTTTATCTTTGCTTTCTGAAATGTTGAGGCAGAAATAAAGGAAATGGTTAGAAATTTTGGTAAGAATAAGGCTATTAGTAATTTCCCATTTCATCTCTAAGCCATAAGCCTCAGTTTACTCTTGTGTATTTATTTTGTTGGTGCTTTAGATAAAAATTTTTCAGTGTCATCTGGGCTACGTATACTTTAAGTTGTATTGCCTGAAATCTTTAATATTAAAGGCAACATATACTCTGTCTCTCAGAGTGGTATACCGTATGCATCATTATACAAATATATTTAACCATACTGTCATTTATTTGGGAAAATGAATCTAATAATTCAGTATCCTGTGATGTAGGTTATTGCAATGTTTCCAATATTTAAATACCTCAAAACCAAAAAGTGAGAAAGAGTGTAAGCTAAGAGAAAATTGCATGACATGTCCAAATGAGGGAAATATAACAATCGTCTTTTATTAACGTTTGCCCCCTACACATACAACATTTGTCTGGTGCTAAGAGCATTAAAACAGGAGTTTCAGCAAACTAGAAATTGTCACATGAAAGACTTTACTCATCAAAATATACTCAGTTACTTCAAGAAAGAAGTGTTTGAAAATGATTAATTTAAAACTAGACACAAAAATGAAAAAGAGAACATCATAAAGGTACGTAATCTGTGGTGACTTGCTTTTTGAAATACTAATAACTTTTAAACAAAAGTCTGTCTGGTCCTGGGGTCGGAATACTGTCCTGCCTGTGTTCTCTCAAGATTAGCAGGTATTCTGGTTACGTCAATGTCAGGGTGCACACATGTATTTTCATCATAAAAATATTTGAATTGTAAAAAGTCCAGTAATTATCCTTTAACTGCCTAAACATCTTGATGTATATTCAAGGATCTCTCTATGAATACTGATGATCTACATGCATATGGATACATACTTTACAAATTGAATACTGTCCATCATCTATGAACTTTTCGTTCAAAATATATTAGATTGTTTTGTGGTGAACAAAAAAAATTTAACTTTAAAAGGATAGAACACAAAGACTGAAATATTTTCCAGAACAATTTTTTTTCTGGGAAAATTCTAGTAAAATATTTTAGATAATTGCAACAAATGTATTACACCTTTAAAGTGGTCAGCGTTTAGCAAAAATTACAGGTATTACATAATGCTGAAATGAAAATGCAATGAACTAACCCCAAAAGCTACATTCCAAAATTTCTTGGAATAAAATATTAATAAAGCTCAAACACATAAATTCTTAATAGCATTTAACATGCGGAAGAAAGTCAAACCCAGCACAGATGATGCTTTGCGCCTTCCATCCACCAACACCTTTAACGTCACCACAAATAGGGAATGACTTTATTGGGCTAATAAATTAACTAATGAAAAAGATGATGTGCTCTTGAAAACAACAGAAAAAATCACAGAAATACAAGACCACTTAGTGTAACATTTTATGTAAAAACAAGTAGAGAAATTACCAATTAAAATGTTGTGAAATAACAGAAACAAGTAACATTATGTGATGCAGGTCAAATATTTATGTTGATGATGTTGAATAGAATATACTTTACAGGAGACTTTTAAATTATATATTATAAATGATTTTTAAAAAGAAAAACCCACAATTTCTATATAAATTTTCTAAGCCTCAAGTTATTCATAATTACTCTTTAGTTAGAGTCTACAAATGTTAAATGGGGTCTTTGAGACAACTCCACTCCCTGCCTTATTGTGAATTAGAAACACCAACAGCATTGTTCAAAAGAGGTTATGCTCATTATATTTATTATTTCAATAAATGTTTATATATTAGCAATATTAGAACGGAAATATGATCAAAATAAGGTTAGCACACAATAGAAAACACTGAATTTCTCTTTAAAGATTCAAACCAAGAAATCATACTATAATTTTTCCTTTAGTTAAAATAAAAAGATTAAAAAATAAAATAAAAAGATTAGTCTCAGTTTAAAGTTATAAACACATTTTTAAAATCACTTTCAATGCAAAGGGTGTTCTACACATTGGCTAAAAATGCACATGAAATATGAATAAACTATAAAGGAAACTAAACAGAAGAAAGCTCAAGTGAACTTTCAACACAGTTCAATCACACTTTAATAAAACACAGGAAAAACAAGACATGTCTTCACCTGAGTGTGATTTGTCTGCAGGAGGTAGCATAACTGGTAACTCTTTAAAACTCTGTGGTATATAAAATTTTTTATATACCTGAAAACACTGTAGACTGGGTCCAATTAGACAGCTGTAGGTTGCCGGGGTGGCCAGTGTTGTGGTCCACAGGCTTGTGCTGGGTAGGACTACTGATTGCCTGTTTGCTTAGTAGCTTGCCCAGCACCTTCTCATACTGTGGGAGGTACTCCTTAGTAAGGAAGAAGCTTCCAGGTCAGATTCAGCTGTCCACAGTAGAGATTTTCCTGCCAGTTCTGGAGGCAACCAATATCAATGACAATTGTATCTATTGTTTTGGGAGTCTCTTGAACTCCCATAACCAACAACTTGAAGGGAGATTTCCCATGGTCAGCATTGTCTTTTTGGTAGACAACCTCTGGCTCCGACGGGAGCATTATCAACCTGTGTGGCATAACTCAATCTCTGTCTCTCTTCTCTCTCTGCCTCCCTGTCTATGTCTCACTGTCTGTTTGTTGGCCTCTCTGCCTGTCTCAGTGTATCTCTCTGTATCTGTCTCTAACACACACACAAACACACACACACACATCATATGTATTTTTAGTCAGCTTATAAACTAGTATGTTTCTCTGTGGCTTTTTGAGACATTTATAGTGCTGGCTATTTTCTTTCTCCCTTTAACTCTCTATCATCATTCCTATTCTTCCACATTTAAAGTCTACCCCCAGTTTTTTTTTTTTATTTCCTTCTTCATATGACATATGGCCCACCCATCTTTTTAGTGCGTTTTATCTCTGCTTCCTCTCCCCTCCCCTCATGGTACTTTTTTAAAATTTCCTGGCTCCTGTAGTTACGTCAGGTTATCTACTCAAATCTAAAGACTTGGATGTGTTTGATGCTCTGGATCTGTGTTACCTCACTCAGTAAAATATTTTCCAGTCTCATTCACTTACCTGAAAGAGTGATTTGATTTTCCCTTAAGCAGAACAGAGTTCTAATGTGTACATGTAACACATCGCCATTACCCAGTTATCAATTGAAGATCACCTAGGTTACTCTTGCTTCCTAACTCATAGATCAAAAATGGATGAGCAAGAATCTCCACAGTAGGATATCGAGTCCTGTGTATTTGGAGTCCAGCAGACTGGTTTCCATAGTGACCGCATGAGTGTGCAATCCCACCAACAGTGAATGAGGGTGCCCTTTGCTTCTCATATTCTGCACCATTGATTTTCAGGATCTTACTCATCCTGACTGGGGTAAGATGAAATGTCAAAGCCATTTTAATTTACATCTTTCTACTTGCTAAGGATTTTGAATACTTTAAAAATATTTTCTTTGCCATTTATTATTTCTTCCTTTGAGAAGTCTCTATTTGGAAACATCCCATTTTTAAACAGGAGTAATGTCCTGCTCAATAGGAAGAAGTTCATATCTGGTACTGTAGAACTAACCAACTACCCACAGATGGAGGATCACAGACCCTAGAGAAGAAACTCCTACTGCCATTTTCCTAAGCCAACATAATCTCTAACTGCATTCTAAATACTCATATTTTTACCCACAAATAAATAAAGCTTTTACCCCTTCATTTCATTTCACAACAGATGAAGCTATTAGAGAACTCCACAATTGGTCAGAATGCACGGACTAGTCAGAATGTAGCGAGTGACTGTTGGGTGCCCAGAATCAGTCTTCTTACGATTAATGATCAGAGCTCATGATAGCAGAGGAGGTGGAAAGATCCAAAGAACCAGAAGACCAGAACGCCTGCTATTTCTTCCAGGCTTGAGGAAGAAGTTGCTTGAAATCTCACTATGTTAGCCTAGGAAAGGCCTGCATAATGAGCACACTGGTGATGCACCATTATATATGGGTTTGTTGGGGGAGGGGTTTCACAAGGCCCACCCCTATAAAAGAGGCACAGGCTTTAATGGTTTCAGTGAAAGGGAGAATCCATTTTCCTAAATGGAGCTCCCTGAAAGGTCATCCCATCCTAAGTATTCTGCCTAAAGATATGGACATACAAGCAACACTAGGTGGACTCAGTAGCTTCTCTCTCTCTCTCTCTCTCTCTCTCTCTCTCTCTCTCTCTCTCCTCACTCTCTCTCTCTCTGTGTGTGTGTGTGTGTGTGTGTGTGTGTGTGTGTGTGTGATTGGTTTGATTTGGAGAAGGAATGGGCACACACGAGTAGAGTTGGAATGTAAACCAGATGAGTGGAAATGGCATCAATAGCATTTCACATGTCAAATCTCAGAATTAAATTTAAAAAGAAATATACACTAGGCTTATTTTCTTTAATGAATCATTTTTTTTTTTTACTTTCTAACCAGTATATGTTTCTGAGGATGATCAATGTATCTTTCAGAAACAAACTAAATTGGCATTGTTTATTCTTCTATAAGAATCTCATTATGCCTATATACAGTAGGTTGAATTGGGATTTTCTTTAATTGATAAGAATTTACACTTTAGTTCTCATGAATTCAAAATTTGAACATTTAAGATAATGGACCTGGCTGCTGGCTTCTCTGGCTTTAGTTAAGTTAAAGTTAAACTTACCTTTTAGTTAAACTAATTTAAATTTTGGGTGATTCAAGAGATTTGATATCTCTCTCTCTCTCTCTCTGTGTGTGTGTGTGTGTGTGTGTGTGTGTGTGTGTGTGTGTAGGGAAGATTTATAATAATAGACTTTTCACTGACAAGGTCTTTTCATAATTTGTTTATTTGGAAATTACCTATGAAGTATAAAATTATTTGTATTATTGAAATAATCAAATAATCAACAGGACCAATTTTGGCTGGTAGCTTATTTTTGCTCAGCCTATGCACTAAGAATTACACTATATTTTTAAAGAAAATAAAAACAAAAATGAAAGAGTAGCGATGGAGGAAAATAAAGAAAGAGGGAAAAGTGAAGAGAAATGGGATCATGTAGCAGAGACTGTAAAAAGTTTACAGATCCCTGGCACAATACACTTTTTTTCTTTTAATTAAAAATTTTAATTTAGCTAACTCATTGTATAATATATATAATATATAAATAATGTAATATATGTATAAATCAAGGTGAACCATAAGTAACTAAAGCTCAGCTGCATGAACGTTCACCAAGCCCAGGTTCATGTGCAATTTTTTCTCAGACACGAACACACACACACACACACAGACACAGACATACACACACAGAGACACACACACCAAATCTCTTCAATAAACTCCGAGTAGCAGGAAGGATTATACAAGATGCTTCAGTGACTCCATCTCAGATTGTTCCATGTGACTGACTTTATGACGTCCATCTCACAGAGTGAGCCAGAAGCTCAGAAGATTATCTAGCTTTTTTTTACAGAGATACAGTAGCCCACTGGAGAGTAATTGAGAATTGTACCTTGAATAGCAGCATTACGCCCTTATTCTCCCTCCGTGATAAACTTTTCACAAAGCATTAATGGAGTGGCAAGCACTGGACTTAAAGGTCAAGTCAAATAGGAGCTGGGTGTGCTGCCATTTGCCTGTAATCCTAGTTCATAAGAGGCAGAAATAGTTAAAACAGGAGGGCCAGCTTTGGCTACATCTCGTGAAACAACCTAGGCTACATGAGAATGGATGTGTGTGTGCTACCTGTATGACTATGTTATATTTTCACCTTTGTATTAGAACAATGCTCATTGACCTATGTCTACTGCAACTGTGTATTTTAATAAATATTCATTGATAAATGAATGTAGTCTTTTCAGCTAGATGAAAACCAAGGATTTGATTTGAGGAGGTTTTTGTTGTTGTTCTTGATTTTGTACTAAAACATGCATACACTGTTTATATTGGTTTTGATTAATGTGCTAGTATATTAGGTGTATTATTATTTTACTACCAATACTGTTTTAAACATTTTTTAAAATAATGTCATGATTCATAATGAATCTGTACAGAATTTAGCCTGTAAACGTAAAATTATAATTGTGACATCCCGTCCAGGCAATTCTATGCACAAAACCTGAGTAAAGTCATGACACAAGCAAAAGATATCATTGAGTAGCTGATGTTGGCTGGGCAGTGTCCTGCCATTCACACACTGGAATGAACCAGAGGAATATAAAATTAAACAGAATGTTTTAACTTCAAGAATTGAACTATACACACATTTGTTGAGTCCTGATTAAATTGTATGCTGTTTATTTCACACACAAGTTACATGTTGAATGTGAATCAAGCAGATATCTAATGACACATAACACATTTAACTTTAAATGTGCATTTTAATAAATATTCATTGATAAATGAACATAGTCTTTTCAGCTAGATAAAAAGCAAGGATTTGATTTGAGGTTTTTTTGTTGTTGCACTAAAACATGCATACACTGTCTATATTGGATTTGATTAATGTGCTAGTGTATTAGGTGTATTTTTTTTTTACCACTGATACTGTTTTGAACGTTTTTAAAGTAATGTCATGATTCATGATGAATCTGTATTACACTAGAACATGAAGAAGCATAGCTTTGTGTATACATTTTAGGTATTTTCCAGAGCTTGCTGCTACCACCATAGATATTCTTTATAGATTAGCCACTTCCAATCTCAATGGTATGAAAAAAAAATCAGGACACTACAACCATGCCACATCTGTACTAGTTGTAAGATGACTGACATGGGACAGGCAACAGAGCTCATATGCAGAACTCACAGGATTATTCACTGGTACTCACTGTTTCCTAAGCCTGTACAGTTAGAAGCGTGGAGAAATGACCAAGTTAAATAGATCAACTAAACAGTCTTCCATCTCAGTTAGTGTGGGCAGTGTTGCTTCCTGCAGTCTGATTGGATGGGTGAAGGGAACAATTCAGGTGACACAGGAACATACTTAGGGAAAACTCATATTTTTAAGTAAATAAACACTAGCAAAGCTAACTTCTGTATGATTTTACTGCGTTCCTTTCTAAACCACTATGGAATTATATTTACTAGAGCCTCAGAAGAAGCATGCTTGATCTAATACATGAGAGCATTGGCCCAGGTTCATACAGAAACAGCTCTAGGATAAACACTGACTGTTGTTCCATTTCAATTGTTCTGTGTAAGTAACCATCACTGCTATATGTCAGTCAGACAAGACTTTGGCTAACTTTGTCCACCCACTTGGCAGCCAATTCGCATGTCTCATACAGACACTGGCAGCTTTTCCAAGGGGCTGTGCCAAGAAGTTCATTTCCCTTTTTTGTGACCTGTACGAGTATGGGCAAGAATGTCTAAATATGCTCCTACTCTTGAGAATGAGGTGACAGACGTTTTGGTCACACACAGAATCTACCCTCTTGAGACCACTTGTAGTTTTGCATGACTGTCTCAGGAGCCAGGTGCTGGAGTTTTATTGAGGTCACCTTAGAAGGTCACAAAGACACTAACAAACACAACCTGTCTATGAATGAATCAATAAGATAACATTTCTGCTTCTATGAACATCCCCTTCTAGGTCATTCAGAATGTTTTTTTGTTTCCATCAGACCATGGAGATTTTATAGCAAGAAATCAGTCTTCATATCAAACAATCAAAATGTAAGAATAGACAGTTGGGGAGGGGGCATCTAGAACTATGAAAATATGATGGAAAACTGGAATGTAGAAAATGCCCACTAAATGGCTGCCTCTCCAGTTGAGAGTGGGCACTGCTTTTACAAAGGACCCAAGTTGAATTCCCAGTACCAACAACAGGCAGCTCAACAATAGCCTGTAAGGGCAGATTCAGATTGAGGGAAGCTGATACCTCTGGTCTTCCCAGGTAACTGTAGTCATGAGTTTCCAAGTGCTTACACACACACACACACACACACACACACACACACACACACACATGTCTGCGCACAGGCACACACACACATGCACATGCATACAAATACAAAACTACAATTTAAATAAGTAAATATTTAAAGTAATACTAACTATAAACATAGAATTTTCATTCAATTTGAAGAAGCTAATAAGTCACCTCAAATATGCCAAAACTTTCAATTTAAGACCAAATGATATATTTTCTTGATTTTGCAAATGAATAACATGATAGCCCACTGCTGCATAGAAAATTATCAGCAAGTATTCATTCCTTTGTATCACTCTTCTTGTGACTATTCTTAAATTATTACTGTGGCAATAGTGCATTCCAAGGAGCTCCCCAGAAATGGAAGAGACACTAATGATTTTGAGGGATGAAATCTCCTTCCTTTCAGAGAGAAGCATTAGCCCTTCCTGGTTTCCTTCAAGAGAAAGAAATAACAATCTTTTGGCTGTCCTGTAGGTCACTATGTAGAACAGAGTTGTGGGGAACTTGTGATGGCACTCCTGCCTCTGCCCCTCT
Organism: Arvicanthis niloticus; assembly: GCF_011762505.2. Taxonomy (NCBI): domain Eukaryota; kingdom Metazoa; phylum Chordata; class Mammalia; order Rodentia; family Muridae; genus Arvicanthis; species Arvicanthis niloticus. Next base: position 30,095,891 of record NC_047668.1, read on the forward strand.
TCCAGTACAAAGACTACAAAGACCATAGGCCTGAGCCACCACTCCTTACTAGAAGTTTATATCTTAAGAACTCTGGTTATTTTGACGTGCAACAACAAGGTCAAAACAGAATAGAAAAGAAATAAAAGTAGAATTATACAGAGGACCTAGAATGGCATTGGAAGGTTGTGTTCTCTTAGGCAAGTAATTTGATTTTGAAGCAAGGAATTCAGATAAAGAAACTCGTCCAGAACACGAGTGAAACTATATTAATAATGGAACTAGTTAAATTCTAAATAAAAATACATGCTTCAGCTCCCTCACTTAGCTGCTTCCTCTCTGTGAGACACTCCTATGCTTGACACCATCATTGTGCAGACAGTAAGGGAGAAGCATGAAAACTATTCTAGCCTCCACCCTCCCCTTTGGCCTGTGTCTCTAAACACTCATCAGTTCTGCAGCCAAGTCTTTTGAACCTACCTTGGACTCTCCATCCTCACTGGAAGCCTCAAGTTCTAGCCAACTGCCAAAGTTTTTACATCATTTTCACTTGTTTCTAATTCTACTCCTCAGTCTAACGGATGCAGAAAGCTGTTCTGGAAAAAAACCTTTCCAGACAACAAATCAAATCACACTGTGCTGTTCTGCCCACCTTCTGTCAAGTACAACTTTACTTACCAATTGAAGGAGAACTCTGAAATAATTTTAAAATGCCATGAGAATCATTTCAGCCTTTTACATGGTTAAGATAAGGAGGGATGCTCATTTCAGATTGCTTGGAATTATTAGATATTCAGTGGCAAATGTTTAGCCACCATTGAATTTATCAATAAAGTACTTTAATTACAAAATAAGATTTTGGTTTTATTGACAAAGGAAAGGGGGCTATTTGTATAGCTTTATGCATGTTATATAGATGAAAACATGTAGAATATAAAAGGAGATGTAGACTTAAATTTATGGTATAAACTAAAAACATATCACTCCTTGTTACATGTGATTACAATATAAAAGCAGTAGTGTAGTTTGAAATATAAATTTTCTACATGTTAAGCATATGAAAATGATTGGAAAAGATTTTATAGCAAAGTGAATTCAAGAAGTATTTTCATTTACTTCTGGGGTTTTAGGGTCACTGGATAGGAAGACCTGCTGACTACAATGTTCAGCAGAAGTCTACCTGTATGATTTTCCTCATCTCATCCCACATCTCCACTGGCAGAACTCCTCGTGCCCCTGACGCCTCAAGTGTGTCACTTTATTTTCCTCATTGTAAATGTAGATACCTCTACCCAGGCTTCAGATGCTGGTGTAGAAACACTGTCTGAAGTCTTCTGTGACAAGAGAATTCCTTTCTGCAATCCCTCCAGGTCCTGTATCATTGTGCTCATACAGAGTCCCCCTTCTGAATTCTAAATTTCTATTTAGTAATAAACCAAATCTTGAACATGGTAATAAATACTTATAAATACATTTCTAAATGCAATAGAAAGAACCTATTAGAGAACAGAGAAGGTCAAGAGAAAAGTCTCTAACATGGCTTTAAATGTTTTATACCATTATCCCTCTTCCTTCCTCAAGCCAAGTTCTTCCAATGTAGCCCTGGCTGGTCTAGATCTTGCTATATATAACAGTCTTACATCTTCAAAGAGATCCATCTGTCTCTGCTTCCTGAGTGCTTATATAAAAGGCTTAAAACACAATGTGCGTTATTCTCTCTTTTAGAATTATTCTCTATTTTGCCCATTTTTGGTATCTAAAATATGTTGTATGAACATCATATGCAGTGGACAAATTTATAATTCCATGAAGTAATCTGACAGAAAATTTAATAAACAAGTTTTGCCTCAAAAAACTCTTAATGGAAGATGAATAATTATTACATGAGATTTCATGTAATATTCTTTACAGTAAAGGATATCAACATTCAAGTAAGTAGGCAGCCTACATAATAGGAAAAATATGTAGTAGCAATACATCAGATGGAGGGTTAGCACCTAAACAATATAAAAAACTCAAAAAATTATCATCAAGACAATAAACAACTCAAGTGAAAAATAAGGAATAGAACTAAACAAAAATTTTACATGATGAACTACATTTAGAAAAAAAGAACCCACTTAGTATAATGTTTATACCATTAGTCATCATGGAAACATGAATTCAAATACTTTGAAATCTCATATTACCCCCTGTCAGAATGACTAAGAGCAGAAACACCATGCTAGCACATGGAAATGAGAACACTTATTTGCTGATGGGAGTGCAAACAATTATAAAAATTACTGTGGGTGTTCCTTAAAAAAATTAAAATATATATTATATAACCAGTTACACCTTCTTGGGTACAAACCTAAAGGGCTCTATATAATGTACTAGATATATATTTTATCCATGGTTACTGTTTTTCCACCCAGGAAATGGAAATGATTTAGAGATCCATCAACTACTTAATGGGTAATGAAAATGAGGCATATTTACACAATAAAATATTGCTCAGTTGTTAAAAATGAAATTAGAAAATGCACAAGTAAATGGAAGGATCTGGAAATAATCATTTTGAGTGAGGTAACCCAGAAAATCAACACATTTTTTCTCATATGTGAATGTTACCCTTGAATCTTTTGGTATGTGTGTTCATTTAGAATACCCACAGAGGTCACAAAGTGACTACAAGGCCATGGGGAAGAACTCCCAAGGGAAAGGTGGTGGAATAACCTAGTACAAATTATTAAAAAGGAATGATGAGATAGAAAAGGGTTCGATGGGAGTGGAGGAAGAAATGGAGAGCATGGTACAAGTAGGAGTATGGGGAGGGATCAACAACGCTAAAGCCTTTCCAAAAAGACATATGGGAAATTATTGTAGAAGTGCGTGCACATGCACACGCATGGGCACACACACACACACACACAATTTCAAATGGAGTTATCATATAACAGGACAATAATTTCCCTAGTAAACATCATATAGGCTAATAAATGAAAAGCCCAGTACCAGAAATGGATTATTCTTTTGGAAGTGTTGGTCAGTGAGGTCCCAGAGCCTCCCAAATATTACTAGCTATGGTCATTGCTGTTGGTCATCATCCATAACTTGAATGTAAGACCCTATCTCTTGACATTACATTACAGCTGGTACAGTCCTAGAACTTTCATCCCCATTGGTTAGCTTTCATAGCACTAAAAGGTGCTGTGCAAGCTACCACAGGAGAAAAAAAATGACCAATCATACCTGCCTGTAATACATGCGCAATGTATACTTGTGCAATGGTGACAAGAACATCAAGTCAACAATCAACTACTTTCTGATTGGATTTAAGTCATGATCCACAAGATGAAACCAATAATTTGCACTATTATCTGGTGAAGAAGCTATGGAGGCAGAACATAGAGATTAGGGGATAACCTACTACTTTTTTATGGATCTAAATGGACACAGCATTGAATCAACTACCAGTAACTTATTATATGCATAGATCAATGTGTTATTCACTCCTCATCTGAGAAGCATATGTGTGCAGTAGATGAACTTAATTGTGATCAACATAGAGTCTCACAACTTCCCACGATGTAGACAACAGTAAACTACATAAAGTTCAGCCATATATACATTCACACACACACATACACACACAATATACATATACATCATATACACATACTCATACACACACACACATTTTATATATATATATATATATATATATATATATATATATATATATATATATATATATATCATACCCCTTACACTCAAAGCTAAGTGGTCACTGCAGAGGAAGATCTAGAATGAATGTAAGAGGTTTAAGCAATGGATGAATTTGTAAAGAAAACATCTAGATACAGCAGAAAGCTCTCATATGAACTGACAACACTTGTCATAATATGTACAAAGCCTCTTGAATCAAATTCCCAGCCAAATCTCAGCATAGAGGGAAGTAAAGGTAAGTAAGTCTACCTCTGCTTGTGCAATAAATGGCAATTGTCAGTTGCTAGGAGAGAGAGAGTTTTCTCTAAGACTGTATTTGCTGCTAAGTTGGCTACTATACAGTGGAGATCCACATATCCAAGAATATTTAGGCAGCACAAATTGGTCTTGAAGCATTTACCAAAAACAAGGACACAAAGTTGTGTGGGTAGGGAGGAAGATGTGGATCTGGGCACCCATTTGTAGGGGGATGAGGAGGGGAATGAATAGAATTAAAATACATTGTATAAAACTTGAAAGTCTCAAAGAATAAAATGCTCTCTTAATAAGTAAAGGAATACAATTAACATATATCTCCACCAGTCTATACAAGTAGAAAGGGCGGTTCCCAGTCTTTCATGGCACATATTTGATTTGTGATGAACTTCTCATTGCTAGAATTATGTTAGTAACCCCTATTGACTTTCTAGAGAGGAAATCTTTGACTCAAAGCTTCTGTTCTGTTATTGTTGGAGCTGTTTTTGTTAGCATTATTTAAATTAGTTATAAATGACAAACTTTGCAGAAATGGAAGGGCTGTTTGATAAACATCTGGGAGCAGACCTGGATGGTCTATTTAGATATTACCCAGAGGAGAAAGTTTAATCTTGATTGAGTTATTGTTTCTTGGGATCTTTTTGTTGGAGAAGATGAGTGTTTCTCATAATTGTTACAGGCATTAGAGAATGTCAAGCTGGGTACACTTCCTTTACAAATTTTATCCAATTTCCATAAATCCAACAATCAGACTTTTAAAACAAGTAAACATTAATATTTACAATGAGTTCTTATTTTGACCTATAAAAGCCTTTGAACAAAAACTTCCATAAAGCCAGATATTAAAATATGATTTTGTTTCTATACTTTTAAGATATTTTTTGATACCTATCAAACAATTGTTTTATGAAATGGACATGATAGAATTTCCTCTGGGAAGGCCCTATGGAAAATAGATGTGAAATCTGATAAAGATGCATCTGGTGCAAACCCACCAGGTTGATGTTTTCCAGAAACGCTTGGGTTATATTACAATGCTTTGAAGTATGATGTCTGAATTATTAAACACAACTAAGAGGAATCCAAGTTTCTTTTGTTACAAGTAGGGTAATTGCTGAAAGAGATCCTGGCCCCTTGGAAGACAGAGCTGAGTACACACACAATGCAAAATCATCATTATAATAGCTAGTTTCTGCTAATTTTTAAATCAACCTCATTCAGAATAGAATCTAGAAGTTTGAATCATCTACATTTTGCTATGTAAGTGACACAATAAGAAACTCAAAATGTCATGCAAAAGTAAAAGTTATAGAAAAGAAATGGTTTCCCCTTGAGGGAATATTCAAAGTTCTTTGAAATGACAGGAACTTCTCAATATTTTTCTCTAGCATTTAAAAATATTTTTAAATTAATTAGAAAGCATATAGGTCAGGCATAGTGTAGTATTTCCAGAAGTTAGGAGGTGGACTCAGGAGGACCACAAGTTCAAAGCAAGTTCTGGCTACACAATACATTTGAAACCCGCCACAAACCAAAGCAAACCAACCAACCAAAAGAAACAAACAAACAAAAACAACAAAAAACATACTAAAACTCTAAACTACTGCTGCCAGTTCTCCAAAACCCTCTGGCTTTAGTTTGGAGTTCTAATCTGGCCTCTCTCAGTTCCCTTTGCAGAAACATTCCTACAACGGACTGTAAGTAATTCTTGTCTCAGTTCCAACATGGAGGCAGGATATTTGTAAATAAAGATTTGGTAATGAATGCTCTTTTCTCTATTCCTATCAAACTTTAAAATATCTAGTGAAACCATGAATGCTGCTTGAAGGATACTCTCATGTGCTATTCATATTAAAAAATTTTGTTTGTTTGTTTTTTATTAGATATTTTATTTACACTTCAGATGCCATCCCCTTTCCCCATTCCCCCCCTTAGAAAACTCCTATCCCATGCCCCCTTTTCCTTTTTGCATTTATACATTTTTTTAAAATAATGTTAATCATAAGCTTTATAAGTTTGGAATTGTTCAATCAGAGGTGTAACCCACTGACCAACCTAGATATAACAACTATCTTTGACTGGTGGAGATACATGAATATCTGCCTCCCTGTCTCCCCCCTCTTTCTCTCTCTCATCACCTAGCTTCTCCTCTTCTTCTTCTCCTCTCCTTACTCCTTCTCTTCCTCTCAGTACTCCTCCTACCTTAGCTCCTCCTACATATCACCCTTCCTGTTAAAATGAAACTTTTCTCTCAAAATACAATTAGAGGATAATTATGCCAATTTGTACCAGTGAGGTATAAGATAGTCCTAATACCCCGTCCATCCTTTTGTTGACTAACCAGCACCTCTGTCATCTATCCTAAATAAAACATTTAGTTCTGAACATTTAGTTCAACCTTTAGGATGAATGTCAGATGACGACCATCCACTCAAATCTTTTCTCTTAAGGTAAATAGTTATAAGTTTTCAACCCCGTCAGAAATCCAGAATGACTGAGTTAACTATAATTGTGGGAAGCACAAAGCATAGCTTCTAAAACTTAGCCAATTTATAGAGACCTCTGAACACCTGAAAAACCCCTATACTACCGAACGTTGGAGCATCAAATCTTCAGCCTTCTGGCCCAGAATCATCTGACAGACCTTGGTGATGCAGGATTATTAAGGACTGATTACTCTGTCTAGGCAGATATAATCAGTCGACTATTCTGCATGTGTGTCCTTTTCTGAACAGTAATTTGTCTGTAGATGGAGAGAGGCAATTCTTGCCTAGTGGCTGTCACCACACAACTGGAGTAACTCCAAAGATGCTCAATTTCTTCTTAGAATCCACGACAGGAAGCTGTCAGGAGCAGACAGGTCTCTAATCAAAATGAACATTAATATATAAATATTTATAGCGTCAGTTTTATGGACTTCTGATGTTTTGAAAACCAACTATCCATGTAAGGTAACATGGACTGTTGTCTGTTCACTCCTCTCAGCTATTTCTAAATAAAATATGGAAAACACCCTAACAATAAACTCAAAAATATGAATTTGCTATAGTCCCTTAACTCATAGGTTAACCGTCCCAAATCAGTTAAAAAAGTTAAAAAAGGGCTGGGTCTAGGCATTGTATTCCTAAATGTGTTATACAGGCACAATGCCCATGAGCGTATCAATATTCATCTCATTTTTATATTAATAAGAGGCTGGTACCAATGAAAACCTTAAATTTGAGATCAAAGTAAATTTTGTACCATTTAAGAAATTATAACTTCATCTTGGTAATAATTATACAGATTTCTACCAATAGGTTATGGCTATGCAATAAGTCCTAGCTAATCCTCCCTGTTCCAACAAAACCACTACTTGTCCCTAGAAAGACAGACCATTATTAACCACATTAGTCCCCAAGCTCAGGGAATAGGGGCGCTGACTCTTCTTTAACTTCTTCAAGCTGATTAAGGGCGTTGAGATTTTAGAAGAGGGGTGGGGGGAAGAGTAAGTTGATAAGCCTCTGATGCTGTGTCTTCACTGAATCCAGATGGAATTCCAAGACATCAGAGGTTTGGGCAGGTCTGCTCAGTATGCTTGATGAGTAGATACACCAAGGCTGTGTATTCTGCAATATACAATTCTAAGATACTGCCTGAGTTCAAACGCCTGGGATCCCTGCTTCCTCTGGGTTCTTGGAGGTTGGGGGCAGAGCTGCCACCCAAGATCTGCTCAGTGCTCTGGCCCCGACCGGAAGAGCCATATTAAAATTTATATGAGCTTCCAATAGTGGCACCTGCATAAGTGGCATAAACAACTACATTCTGATTGGATTTTAGTCCCACTCCACACGATGAAACCTGTACTGAAACCAGTATTAGGCCAAGAACCTGTAGCTAGACAGGAAATAGGCCCCAGTGGAGAAACAACTACTAATTTTCTCCTTAGTAGATATAGTATTGAAACAACTTCTAATGACGTTCTGTTCTACCATACATTAATTCCTCTCTCAGCCCTCATTAGAGAAGCTTCTATTTATACTAGAAGCTATTTAACAAAGAGACTCACCACTGGTTAAGGTGCTGAGAACAAGAATCTGTGGAATACTCAATCCTAAATGTGACATCTATTTCCCGCTCCCTCCTCCCAAGGCTCCAGGTTCACTGTGGAAGAAGAGACAGAAAGACTATAGAGTACAGCGGGAGCAGCTGGATACAAGTAACAATGTCTTCCAGACAAAGTGGGGCAGGCGAACATAGGAACACAGTGGTGATGAAACTCAAGCCATACCAAGGCCCCCCATGAAAAAGGAAAGTTGGCACAAAGTCTTGCCAAGGAGCTATGGACAACTTATAACTATGAGAGAGGGAAAGTCAGTTTTCTTTAAGACTGTGCCTCTTGGGAAATTGATCGTGCTCTAGTGTAATGTTAAAGAATATTTGTGTAGGGTCCCAGCCCGAGCAAAATGTTGAGGCCCGGGCTGCCCCACGTTTGGCGGCCGCTGTATCCCGGCCCAAGCTGCAGCTCTGGTCCATGGGTCAGGGTTCAGCAAGAGAGAGAGTGAGGATGGACTCGAAGAATGGAGACCAGACAGAGTGTGATTCAATCCCGTTTATTCTTCAGTGTCTCTTCCTAGTCCAAGTCCCAAGTCTAGCTGTATTCTCTAAAGAGTCTCCCTAAAGAGTAGCATTTCCTCTAAGTGTCTGATTCTCTCATCTCCCTTCTGTCTGCCTCTCGCCTTTATATGTCTCACTTCTAAGCCATGCCTTTTGGTCACACCTTTAATCATGCCCTTAGGTCTTGTCTCTAAATCTGATCTCTACACTTCTAAGTCACACTCTTAAGTTACACACCTTTAATCTTACACACCTTTAATCTCACACACCCAAGGTATCTAAACCAAGATTATCGGAGTGTGATCAGCTGTTGTAGGCTATTGTAATCCAAGTCACATGTCAGGGTATATGGCTCAAGATGGCTGCAAAGCTGATAGCTGCTTTCTGCTAAAAGTCGGCCCCCAACAGTGTAGCATAAATTTAACTTGATTCTGAAGAGACAAAAAAGAAGATACGAAGTTGAGTGGGCTGGAATAGATCAGGGAAGAATTGGAGGAGGGACTGAATATAATCAAAATATATTGTGTAAAACTCTCAGAGAACTAATAAAAATAACATTGAAACTTTAAAAAATTATAGGGGAACTCACTCTTTTCTTCCAGAATGCTCTTACATACCTCTGCTATCTGCTCCTGCCCTGCTGCCCTTCCTGTGCTCTGTGCCCTCTACTTTTGGTGTGCTGGTAAGAGTTCTTTGTCAAAATCTTCATGTCTTAACATAATCATTTTCCATCTTAGTACAGCTCTGTTACCCTTTTCCCAGCTCTTATACTTTATCTTAAAGTCACTGACTTACAATTACGCTATAACAATTCATGGCACAGTCACTAACATCTTCTGACCTTCGTTAGCCAACCTTTGCCTTTACTTCTCTTATTTGGCATTTTGTGAAAATGTGAGAATCCAGTATTCCTTAGTCAATATGGACAGCAATATCACTTTGCAATACAGGAGGTCTGGATAAGTCTGTGTTCATGCAGATTACAGCTGAGAGCTGTCACTTATGAAACATGGTGAAATGCATGTATCGTTACTTCTCCACTAGGTCTTGGTTAGGGTTACTATTGCTGTGATGAAACACAAAGCAAATGGGGAGGAAAGGATTCATTTGGCTTGCACTTCCTCATTGCAGTCCATCACTGCAGGAAGTCAGGCCAGGAGCTGTTTCAGTAAATTTTCAACCCCAAAAGGCCCAATCAATAGAAACACAACCCAAATGATCTAAGAACAAACTGCAAGCCTAGGCTTGTACTAGGCCTAAAGCTTTCTGCTTCGACTGTTTCTTTTCACTTTTTATACGGGGTGGGCATGGGGTGAAAAGTGTTGTAGCAGAAACATTCAATGTCTCTCATTCTCAATTTTGAGTCCGCAGTTATTGATATCAGTGTATCAGATGCTTCCTTGCCCCAAACAGCCAGCAGCAGAACAGATCATGTACGTCCACATGGTTTCCCATGGCTGAATGGACCATGGACATGCACATGGTCTCCAGTGACATCATGGATCAACAAGGTCTCAGATCTAAGTGTGGATCATGGACATCAACATAACATCTGGTGACATTAGAGACCACAGACATCAACATGGCCTCCTGGGGCAGCCCTGATCATAGAAATCAAAATGGTCCCCTCTGACAGGGTGGACCACAGACATTAACATGGCCTCAGGCATCAGCACAAATCACAAGCAGCAACATGACCTCAGTAGACTATGTACTAAATATCTGCCACAATGACACACTTTTATTCTAATAGTCCCCATGTTATAACTAATACTTTATAAGATGCTTGGGTATTTAACACAATTTTCATAACAATGCCATGGAAAGGGTTTTTTTTTTTTTTTTTTTTTTTTCCATTTCTTTTTCAAATAAGCGGAAATGGGAAAAGGAAAGAAAGTTTAGAGAATTTTAAATCATCGTTCATTGTCAAATTGCTAGTTGGTCACGGAGCTAAGAGCTGGCCTAGACAATCTGGCCTCTATATTTCCCTGGAAGGCTTAGTTTTGTTATGCTGTAGCCCTGCTATGCATAGTCCAAATCCAAATTTAATAAGCTTGTTTTCCTACAAGTTTTCTGCTACAACTAAATTTATTCTTTTCTACCACTCTCAGAAAACAAATCCAACTTTTCTGAATATTTTGTGTCAATCATCACTGAGCTTGTGTTTATGGATACATGTCATCCAGGAAAACCAGGGAACTGGGTCATCTCTTAGACCATAAAATCAACCAATACTAGTGCTGCAAGCTCAGTGTATTTAAATTTGTCTTACAGACTAAACCCAGAGACAGGACTTCTTACATCTGGAAAAAAGCAGCCAGATTTCTAAAATATGTTCAGTCATCATCAGTTCCAGGAACCAGATCAATGCCATAAACATGTTCCTGCTATGAAGAAACACATCGTAGACTATATATGTTCTATCAGCAATTCATGTGTGGAGGAGACACACAAGAGCCAGTCACCAATTAACTGACTGCTGTATGCTCACTGTCACATGGCACCCACATGTGAATGCAAATTCAAAAATAGCTTTGTCCTTAGGAAATACTTAAAATAAGCTTTTGAAATGCCACAGTTGTTTTTTTTTTTTTTTTCTTTCTCACCACTTTCTTTTCTGGCCTCTTCATTCCTTGTTAGACTACTATACAAAGTCTTGAGCACACAGTCACTGAAAGAAAGTCCAGCTTACAGCATATGACTTTTACATCATTCAGATGTACTGCCAGGTGTGCTTGCATAGATAGCATCGTGATCATTATTTTTCCTGCCAGTGTGAAGTCTTCAGTTTGACCAAGGCCTTAAGGTTCTAACATTTGTATTCTCTCTTTTTATTTATTAATAATTTCAAAGTCCTACATTAAATTTTCTTTCCCTGAAAGAATGTGTAGACCTCATTAGTAACATTCTGTCTAACCATGTAGATTAATACCTACCTCCTTATTCATTATTTCTGAAGTGTTAGAACACACTTGGTTGTACCAAAGGAAGGTTCTGTTTCCTAGCCTTTATTAATCACTCTAGTTCTATCCACATATTCATTTGCAGAGTCTTAGAAGAATGGATGCATAACTAATAATCACACAGTGGTTCACTAAGAACACTTGTACAGCCTAAACTATGTTCACCAGATCATAGAACAATAGATTCTATATATTACACTGGCTTTCAGTTCTTGGCCACCCAAGAACTACCATGGACTCCATATCAATTATCAAGTCATAGTCAACATCCAGGACTATGGCCTTGTTGGACATCTTTGTTCCTCAGTATGAATTCAGCCCTATTCTGCAACCAGTAGCTCTTTCCTTCCTCTTTTGTTATTCTCAAAAATTATTCTCAACAATTCATTGCTTTACTTCTTTCCATCTGAAATGAGTGAGAGAGACTTCCCCATCATTTCTGAACAGTTTTTATCACTGACATCCCCATATTCATAAAATATTGTTAGACCATAACACAAATTGATATATACTTTCCTAGATGATTGTGCTAAATTAATCTGGTCTAGTTTTGTCATCTTATTTATTTATTTATTTATTTAAATTTTATTTTTTGTATTTTTTTGTTTGTTGAGACAGAGTTTCGCTGTGTAGCCCTGGCTGTCCTGGAACTCACTCTGTAGATCAGGCTGGCCTCGAACTCAGAAATCCACCTGCCTGCCTCTGCCTCCCAAGTGCTAGGATTTAAAGGTGTGCGCCACCATTGCCCGGCTTTCATCTAATTCATAAACTGAGAAATATCATACTTTCTTGGATATGTGCTGAGAGATGACCCACATAAAAGGAGCTAATCAATGCATAAAATGCCTTTAGAGATTAAACTGTTGTCCACCCTAGGTTTTACGGGGGAACTACCAGCGCTTTAAGAAGCACAGGGTCTATCTATATTTCCAGGTAACTCAATGACCAATGTTTTTACATTTTCTAGAACAGAGAAGAGAACGGACTTCTAGCTTACTATTTGTGTCTTATTTAAGGAAGCACACAGATCTCTGACCCACTGATACTTTCATATAAGACCAACAATAAGAATATTTACTACTGATTTATTTGATTTCCTCAGCTTTAGAGCTTTTTTCTTAACCCTATTGGTTTACCTAGTTATTTTTTATTTCTGCGTATGTATCAATTTCTTAAGAAAACTTCCCATACAGCTATAGCTTCTCTGATTGATGGACCATCTTTCCTATTAGAAATTATAGCCTTCTAGAATAAAGAGATCACAATGTGTTATCCCCCAGAGCATGAGAAGGGACAGCTGACACTGGTGTGTCATAGAAGCAAAAATACAATTTTTATCAAAAGATAAAAAATAATAAGAGGACTAATTCCAGTTAGTCTGTGGTATCAAGGTGTCTATGAGAACATTTGAAAAATCTAGAAAGCAATAAAAATAAATTCTCCCTCTTAATTTTAGGCTAAAGGTCAGGGTTAACCAGTGCACACTGGGAAAAGGAAAAAAGAATGTATACACTACATGGCTTTATTTACACAAGTGTTAATGAAAGTAAAGTTTCTCAATAAATGAGGTGATGATAGCAGCTAAGGCAGTTACAGGGAGATTTGGCTGACAGTTCCTGGCAATGCAAAGATCCCCGAGGGGGCTTCTCAAATAAAATCACACAGTTAAAAACTTGAAGTCACTGTCAATCCACATGGTAAACTCTGTTAGAGAAGGTTCAGGCACGTAGGACTTAAGGAACTGAAATTCTACACCCAGAAACATGACTTTTCATTGCCCTTAGCTGCCAGAATCATATAAATCCTGTCTGTCTTGCATAAATAAAGAGGACCATGGAAATTACAACTTATTTCCATGATAATACCTAGCTTATATCACCCATCACTTACAAAATGCAAGACATCATGCAAATGGAGGAAGCTCCCAGGGATGATTAAAAACTAATAAACAGGAAATTAAGACTTGAAGTCATATGAAGGAGAAAGATCCACCCCAGTCATATTTGAAGAAATAAAAATAATATAAAGATAAAATAAGCATTCATCTGTATACTTGTCTGGCTCTAGATTTTTTTGTAACATAAGCTCTTAAGTCAACATCAAAAATCAATCTAAACCTGAATGTTAGGAGGGCAAAAGGACTATCTCATAAACTGGTCATGTGTATATAATTATACAATAAGTATTCACAGTATAGCATTCTTAGACAAAAGAATGTAGGGAATTCAAGGATGAAACACCAAGGTTTTAACAGTCATACAGAAAAGTGGATTTAACATAGTACTATCCAGCTTGTTCACTATATGACTCAGGGGGACAGACTCACTCGAGTCCTGTATTTTGTCATCATTTTATATTAGTACATCTCTCAAGGACTATATGAAATAGGAAGTTCTGAGGGCTGGAGAGATGGCTCAGTGGTTAAGAGCACTGGCTGTCCTTCCAGAGGTCCTACGTTCAATTCCCAGTAACCACATGGTGGCTCACAAACAACTGTAATTGGAACCGATGCCTTCTTCTGTCATACAGGCATACATGTAAATAGAACACTCGTATACATAAAGAAGTAGGAATTTCTGGTTTCCTTGAAGACTCAGTTGTGTCTTGTGATGTTTTTCTAGAAACTGTCCTTTGAGAGGATGTTTTGCTAAAGCAGATCTGTGAGGGGATGTTTTGCTGAAGGAGACACATGAGAGGATGTTTTTTCCGAGAACAGATATGTGCTGTTTTTCTGGAAGCTTCCTGGTAAAAGAGCATGTGAAGTTTTGCTTGAGTGAACACTTCAGAGGACCCATGATGTTTGAAAAGAGTATAAGTATAACCCAAAAGACAGTGGACAATGTTCTTGCATTCTTAACTGATCTTCACATGTTGTGATTTCATAGAAATGTACCAAAAAACTTCTGGTGGTATTCTAACTGCTTCTTGCCACTTCCACGGACTCCTGCCAATTAGTGGAGGTGTGAGGTTTCTTATGGATGAAGTCACTGCTACTGATTCGTGTTTGGTGTTCTGCTAGTAGACTAGACTGCTGACAACAAAAATTGGAATTGCCCCCCAAAACTATTTCTGAACAGGTCTACAACCTCCATTTTCTATTTAACCTTTCTTTTCCCCTACCTCTGGTGGGTGGTGGTGGGCTAGGAGGGAGGTTAAAGTGTTAAAGAACCATAATTAAAGTAGATTTTTAAAAAAAATCTAAGCCTCCAACTATATTAAAATTTTATAAAACTTATATATTGCATTTGAATGTCTGGCTTTAAAGAATTAAGTTACTCTCCAAAATAATAATTTTGTATACGTAGACAACAGAAAAGCAAGCAAATCAAAGGGCACTGTGCTAGGAGATCAGAACCAATGAGACTTTACTGATGATATACATTATGGCACATAAGCTTTTAGGAGTATAAACTTCCCTGTGAAACTTATTAGTCCCTACGTTAAGAGGCTAGTAATTTAACTGATTAACTTCTAAAAGTCTCCCACCAACAAATGAAATATGAAAGTACAAATAAGTAAACCATAAATACTGGACAGGATTACTCTGTGGACTTTCAGAATCGACTCTGTCATGGCTCCGTGACAGTATTATTTGTCCAAATATCTTGCTTCTTTCAAGGGAAGAAAGTGAGCACAAGAAAACTATATAATCAATCACCAGAGGATAGGTACTAAGTCCTGATGCCTTTAGGACATTTATATAGACCAGACACTGAGCTGAAACATATTCTCAAATCTGTTCCCATGGCATATCAGGAGGCATCTAAGTAGCAGCTACAAAGTTACACAGTGCTCCTGGGACAGGTCACATAACTCAGCATTGACAGCTAAGTTCTCAGTAATTAAACCTCATCTTTGTTTTAAAGAATGTGCAGTAAAATTTAAATACTTCATTTATGTACCACTTGTACTCCCTTTACATAATTTTGTATGTTTTTCTGATTCTGAACTTCAAAATTTCTCTCCAACTTGCTAACAGAATCTGTAAGTATTATAAAAAACAAACAAACAAAGAAAGAAACAAAAACAAAACTTGTTTAAAATTGCTCCCGTTTGGATCTTAAATATTCTACAAAGGCTAAAATTGTGAGGGCTTAGTTGGCAGCCAGTGCTATCAAGGTAGCTCGATAAACTCATTGGATAGAGAATGTGCAGTGGACTGCCCCTCCAGGTAGGTGCTGGGGCCTCCTTTGTGCTTCCTCTTGAGCAGCTCTCTATTCCATGTGCTCCACCCCTTGATGTTCAGGTTTAGAAATCAATCATGGCGGAAGTGACCATGAGCTGAAATCTTGTAAGACTCTTGGGGAGCCTTAGCTTACAGGAGACCCCCTGAGTGAACCACACAGACACATGAATCCATGCAAAAAGCAAGAGGAATTTTTTTTCTTTCTTTTTTTGTTTTTGTTTTCTGTTTTTTAAATATTTGATGAAAGTTTATGAGACCACACTAACCAACAACTCAAAAATTAAGTCAAACCTGGCAATAACATATATATATATATATATATATATATATATATATATATACACACACACACACACATATATGCATACATATTCTATTAGATTTACAACATATAAAGTCTTTTTCATCCTGTAGTTTACTTTTTCGTTTGATGAAAACTACTTGTCAATTGTTGGTCTTAATTCTTGTAGTACTCAGTCTTTTTTTTTTTTTTTTTTGGTTTTTTGAGACAGGGTTTCTCTGTGTAGCACTGGCTGTCCTGGAATGCACTCTGTAGACCAGGCTGGTCTTTCATAAAATGGCCTTTATAATTTTTCACTCTACAGTATCTTGGGTATTTGGAGCTTTCGGGCTAATATCCAATTATCAGTGAGTGCATACCTTGTGTGTTCTTTTGTGATTGGGTTACCTCTCTCAGGATGATATTTTCCAGTTCCATCCATTTACCCAATAATTTCTCGAATTCATTATTTTTAATAGCTGAGTAATATTCCTTTGTGTTCCAGCATGCTTTGGCCATCCCGCATCCCAAAAGGAGAGGTAATCCACTGCATGGCCTGTTCAGTGGACATTTATACAATCTCTAGGGGTAGTGGCCATTAGGCACAATGTGATTGGCAGAACAGTGTGAGTTTTTAAACTGATTGGTCTCTAGGGAATGAGGCAGCAAAAACCTCCCTTGTCTACAGGTGACAAGGGTTGGTCAGTCCTGTGGAATGTTCTGGGCCTTCCCCACCCATAGGTGGGTTCCCTTCTCTGTGGTCTGAGGAATGTTAATTAGCCTCTCCCTAGGGGTGTGGGGGAGCAAGTGTCCTCTGACCAGGGAATGTTAATTAGCTTCTCCCATTTAGCATGTGTCCCATGACCTTTCCAAAGTTCCTGAGCTGACCTCTTCAACCTCAGAAATCATGAGCCAAAATAAACATATCTTGCCAGGCACAGCATGGCCTTGGTAGGGACAGAATGACATGGTTCCTGCTCCTAGGACAGGGCCAACAGACATGAGCCTCCATGAGTGTCGATGAGTGTGCATAAGGCTTGTTTGGATAATGTTGTACATATTTTCACATTTCTCCTTTAAGGAATGTTCTCCCTGTAACTGTGATAATCAGAGACAGTGTGAGTCCTGGAGGCAAAGGTGTGGCTAATGTCCTAGCAAAATGGTAAATGCTGGGCCCTCCAAGATAGCCCTTAAAAGTGTAAAGAAGAACTCTAAACACATGGGTTCAAAAATATATAATTTCTCAACTATGCAAAAATATAAGGATGCAATGTGAATTGTATAAGGGGCTTCACAGATCTAAAGGAACAGAGAGAGCTAACCTATGAACCAGCTTGTCAGAAAGATACAAAGACAGGCAGATACAAATGCAAACAGATTCGTGAGTTCAAGGTCAGCCTGAGACAGAGCTAATTTAGGTCCCAGTGTGTGGTGGAAATGGTAATTTCAGGACTGGGTTCCACCCCGGGGAGCTTATGGTCTGTGCTTAACAGAAGCTTGCAGATCTCCAAATTCTTTTGCAATGTTAAAAGAAAAAATGTGTACTTGCTGTCTCCTAAGTGGCTGGTGTCACCCAGATGCTGATTCATAAGGTAATCAAAAGAAATCTAGAAGTTAAAAACTAGATTGATATGTAAAATAAAAACTTGGGCTTTTGATCTGCAAGAGATGAGCTGTCCAGGGAAGTTTTTAGACTAGCAAGGGAGAACTGTTTGGAGAACTGTCTCCAGCAGAACTTAGCTGTCTGGAGATACCCAGGAAAAAGCAGAGCAGAGAGAAAGCAAGCTGAAAAGCTGTCTCTTATAGAACATAGGCTGCCAGCTTAACTTGGAGTCCTTGGTTTTTACTGCTCAAAGACACCCCTTCCTCAGATCCTCTCTCCAAGCCGAGGCTGGTCCTTGGCAATCTCTTGCCTTTATCTATCATTTTGTGTTTTGTCAGTGACAGACTACAAGTATCTAGCACAAAAAAAAAAAAAAAAAAAAAAAAAACTGAGTACTTATTTTGTTGAAAATACATACTTTTAAAAAGCGGTTCTACAATTATCTCCACATTAATGCAGTTAAAAGACATCCTGACATAGCTCTTCCACCACATCTCTTGATAATTATAGAACAGAGGTTTTTAAATGGTTTAGTTAAATGCATAATAAAGGTAAAGCACATTAGGGATCATACTTTTTTTCTTTTCAAGGCTGTTTACTTCACTTCCTTTCAAACACTAGTAAAGTGACGATCTACTTTCTATGTACTCTTAACATTAGAAGAGAAATGCCGGGAGAACCTCAGGAAACTACCTGCTGTTCTGGAAAGCCTAGTCAGTACAAGGTTTAGAAAGGATGTTCGAGGTCTCAAGTCCCAGGAACTTAAGGAACATCTGGTATTTCCTGGGAGCCTGATACAACAGAAGGATAGTCTTAGACAATGAGGATTCAACAGTGGGACAGTCCTAAGCAATGACCCTCGCCTAAACTTCCCATTTTGCTTTGTCTTTATAACCTGCCTCCTGAAATTAAAGTTGCAGAGCTTGACCAGAACTCCAGACTTGCTCTCCTCCTTTGTGTCTCTTCTTCCTTCATTCCTTCATCCTCTTCCCTAGGGTCTCGTCGAATCCCGAGGGCCGGAGCAGAGAAAGAATCCCTTGTCAACCATAGATAAAGCAGGAAAAACTGAAAGACATTCCTTTCTGTAATCAAATACAAGTGTCCAGAAAGAAACTAGAAACTGTTCACTGTTCTGGATGTGGGTCCAGGGCTAGAGAGAAAGTAGTTTCCAAGTGTCTGCCAAGGACAGCAGCATCCTTACAGAAGCAATGACACACGCCAGGAGACTGGTTGGTTAGAAAGACTGATATACAGCAGATTAAATTATCATAAAATAGAGGGAATCCAGAGGAAACCATTCGATGAAATAACAGTCCTGTCAGCCAAGAATGTGGGAAGATGGTATTTATATTCATGTGTTATCTCTGCCAGGTTTTATGGAGGAATATGGAATTTGAGTGATAAAACTTTGATATCAATAGGTAAATGAGTATTACTAATTTTCTCTTTTGTGAACTATTAATGAATGATTATGAGCCATAGAAGCATCCCTTCTCCCATTTCCTCTAATAGCTCTTAGATTATACATATAAATGATAGACAGAATTTACTTATCATGTTAATCTTAATCCCAATTTATTTTAGAGAGGCTAAAATAGTACACAGGTGGAACACAAGACTTTTTAGGAGCTATTAAATATCAAGAAAGCCAGCAACGTACCCATATAAAATATGCTTTTCCATCTTAGAAACTAAAATGGTCTTCTTACATATTAAAATCCACGCTATTCACAACTCGTCACTACATTTAATGCCATTGAGAAGCCCCAGCTGACAGTATATAAGAAGGGAAAAAGAGAAGCTACGTTATAGCTTAAGAGAATCTACCCATTTCTATTACCAAGCTGCTAAAACAGTGTTTCTCAATCTGTGGGTCATGACCTCTGTTGGGTCCTTTCATAGGGTTTCTATATCAGATACCTTGCATAACAAATATTTACATTACAATGTATAACAGTGGTAAAAATTATAGCTAGTAAGTAGCAACAAAAATAATTTTATGGCTGGGAGTCTCCACAACATGAGGAAGTGCATTAAAGGGTTGTGGCAGTAGGAAGGTTGAGAACAACTGTGCTAAAGGATCCAGTAGAAGACTACGAAAATCAAGAAACTCAAAGCTCATCAGAAAGTTTGAGAAGATAACAAGTAAATGCTCAGATGATTGGAGCCAACATGAATTCTCTAACCTAGCCATAGAGAACGAGATTAAATGATAAACTATTTGCAATAATAAGAAAAATGATTAAATAATTAAGAACTGATTTAAGAAAATATTCATGGTTTCCTACGGGAAACCAAGGGTTAAATTTCCTAAAGGACATTCAGACTGATTAGGTAAGCTACTGCAGCAAGAGCATTTCACTGCTGTGACAAAACACCTGTAAACAAAAGCAAGTTGGTGAAGAAAGGGCTTATTTCAGCTTTCAACTCTCAGGTCACCCTCATCCCTGACACAAGTCAGGCTGCTATTACAAGCAGGAGCTGAAGCAGAAGCCATGAAGGAATCCTGCTTATTGCCTTATTTCTTTGGCCTGCTCAGTTTGCATTGACAACCAGGACCACCTTCCCAGGCTGTCCTTATCAGCCATTAATCAAGAAAATGGACTACATACTTGCCTCCAGGCTATCTGATGGAGACATTTTCTCAACTGAGCTTCCTCTGCGCAGATGACTCCGGGTTTGGTCAAGATGACATAATACTAATGTGATATTCACAAGGATCTTCTATGTTACTGAATGGGATGGTTGAATTGTCAATAGCCATCACTTACAAGATACTATAAACTACATGAAAGCTTAGTGAAAATCTAGCTGCTTCTATTCCTGAACACTGATTACAGCATGCCATTGAAACAACTTCCCGCTACAATGAGAAAAGAATCCAGGTGTTCATAGGTCAAGATTGGGTATGTTTCCTGTCATAGAATGAAATGGTGTCAATTAATTTTTTCTGTAAATGTCAGATAAAATTTTAGGTTTGTGGTCCATATGATCTTTGCAAACGCCCTGCAGTCTTGTCCTGATGTTAGGATTCGCAGTGAGTGTGACAACATTCGCCATTACAAGATGGCGCGGGCATCCTGTGCTCCCACAAGTAAACAACTAACTGCGCAGGTGCAAAAGGCAAAAGCACGCCAAAGTCACTGCCCATCCTCGGGGCGTAATATGGGTAATGAGTGAACAGCCAATCAGAAGTGAACACGCCACTCTAGGGTACATATAGCAGTGCCTTTCCTGGGCTTTGGGTCTTTCTGCTTCTGCTGATACAAGAATAAAGCCTGGCTGTAGTAACCTCACGTGTCTCTTTGGAGGGCGAAGGGGACTCAAAAAGGGGTGTGGAACATCCTGAAGCATGAACAGAGGAATAGGCAACATGAGCAAATGAGGCTGGCAACTGCCACAATAATTAGAGCAAGCCAACAGTATTCTTAATTATTATGGACTGCTGCTTAATTATTATCAAATCGTTATCAACCTGAGTTTTAAAAATTTCACTAACAATGAAACTTCAAAGAAATACATCAATCTTTATTCATATTCAGAAGAAAAATGTGCTACATAGTTAGAAAAACTAATGTTTCAAAAGTTACAAAATTGTAAAAATGAATAATGCTGTTCTATGTATATATATATATGTATGTGTATATATATATATGTATATGTATGTTATATATATATATATATATATATATATATATATATATATATATATTACATGTGTATGCTGTGTTTTTAAATAGGAAGTATCCAATCAACTATAACCCACTTAAATGGCAGAACTTCACCATTTTCGAAATCGGGAAAATGGATTTTTTTAAGGAAATTTTTTGAAAAGTCAATAGATGTTAAGTTATTTAGATGAAATATTTAATAAGTTCCAAGCAGAGCTTCAAAGTATCCCTTGCATTATTCAGTAAAAAGCTCAATTTAGTATCTAAATAATCTATAATTTCCACTCAACTCTTTGGGGGATAAAACAACTAAAGTGTAAACACTTCCACACATTCTTTAACTAATTAGGAGATATACCACAGGTCTCCAACTGAGAGAATAGGAAACAACTTTGTTGCTGTTTTTCAAGTGACATCTGGAACATTTTCACAGCTCTCTGTTCATGTGGCTCCATGCAAATGCCCTGAATTTTTAGGGAGTCCTTGAAAACCAGTGAAAATGGTTCTCAGAGGCAAGGGCTTAATAAAGTTCAGAAGCTGGAGAATCTACATGAAGCAGGGTTAGAGAACTAAGAAAGCTGAATGTCTGCTGTTTGTGAGTCTTAAATAGAACAGCTTTAACATGTACACACAAATCACAGTTCCTCTGAAAAAATTCTGATAGTGGATTAAAAGTAATTATCTCAACTGATCATGGTGATAAATGCCTGCAACCCCTGGCATGAAAGGGGAAACAGGAAAACTCGACACTTGGGATCAGCCTGTGGTACACGCCACCAAGTAAGTCAGGCTTACATAGCAAGTTCTGTCTCAAAACCATAAAAAAGCTATGGCTTTAATTATAGTTATGCATCTTACACTTGAATATACCTTATTTGTTTCGAATAAAATGGTCTTCAGAAGTAATAAACATCTACCTATTCCAAGAACATGTATCATCCTAAGTCTCATTTACAGTAAAAATATAATACAGCATTTGAATATTCATACAGTTCTAATTTCTTGGAGAACTGACTGATCCCTCAATCTCCCATCCTTGTATTTTACAAAGACTCATCAGGAGGAAGATACAGTTGTAGGCTAAATGGATTCTGTACGTATTAGGCTCTCTATTCCATCTTCACAGGAGTGTGGACACTGAGAGCCTCCTTGCATTAAGACGATAGAAATTCTGTCTTCTTAGAAAATAAAATATGCTCAATAAGTACAATGAAGTAGAATATAGAGGGTTTCAGTTTAGGGAATGAGAACAAAATTGGTTACTAGTCTATAAATCACGTTAGACTTACGATTTGTTAAACGCATTCTTATCGGTGCCAATGTCTCTTTGACTCTGACATCTGGGAAAGCAATAGTGGGTCTTAAGTCTAAAACAGTACAAACCAGAAAATTTTTAATACAGGCAACATTACCACTGTCCATTATACTTGGTACTGGAAGATGAGCTGAGTAATTAAAGCAGCCTGTTTTTTCTAATAATAAAAATGTAACAATTCCATGTAGATTTTACACAGCAGATAAATCATTTGTTTTACAAAATACAAAACCTTCATATGGCTTCTTTTTATAATCTTTCTTTATGCAATATTCAGCAATACCACCAATCACCAGTTCTTTGCTTGGAAGTGACATTGTTGGGGGCCGACTTTTAGCAGAAAGCGGCTATCAGCTTTGCAGCCATCTTGAGCCATATGCCCTGACATGAGACTTGTATTACAATAGCCTACAACAGCTGAGCACACTCTGATAACATCTTGCTTTGGATACCCAGGACTTTCCTTGGGTGTGTGAGATTAAAGGTGTGTGAGATTAAAGGTGTGTGACTTAAAGGTCTGATTTAGAGATTATATTTAGAGACAAGACCTAAGGGCATGATTAAAGGTGTGACTTAAGGCATGGCTTAGAAGTGAGACATATAAAGGCGAGAGGCAGACAGAAGAGAGATCAGAGAATCAGACACTTTAGAGAGAACAACTTGGAGAACAATTTGGAGTAACAGAGATTCAGACACTAGGAGTAAGAGTAGACATTAGACACTCGGAAGAGAATGGATGGAGTACAACTAGGAACTAGGAGGAGTACAACTAGGAACTAGGAACTAGGAACTCAAGACTCGGGATTTGGACTAAAAAGAGAGACTGAAGAATAAACAGGATTGAATCACACTCTGTCTGGTCTCCATTCTTCGAGTCCATCCTCACTCTCTCTCTTGCTCAACCCTGACCCTCGGACCGGAGTGGAAGTTTGGGCCGGGATACAGTGGCTGCCAAGCATGGAGTGGAGAGGGCCACAACATTTTTGGCACCCAAACAAGGACTCCAGCTTAGGCCTCAACATGACATAAATTCATGTAAAAAGTCCCTGGGAGCCAGAGTTTATAGAAGAAATCACAAAAATGATACAGTAGGATAAAATAAATCTTAAATCTGTGTTTGAATCTATGATCAACTTTAAAGTGCACTGGTGAAAAATCCAGCTTTCAATTAATACTATGAATTATTTGCATATGACTATCATGTAGCCCACTGCCCAGATCCCAGATATGCCCTTCTGAGACACATATTAGGACATATGTAGTGACATATTATAGAAGTGGCTTAAGTGAACTGAAAGGAGGCTGGTAGTATGGCTCACCAAGTAAAGGCCTTTGCCTACAAGCCTGATAACTGGAGTTCAATACCCAGTGCCTACAAGAAGGAAGAGACTGAACAGATTCCCCGAATTGTTCCTTGACTTCTACATGCACACCATGTATACATATACATCACACACCAGGCACATATACACCAAATGAATAAAATGTGAAAATGAATTAACAAATGAAGACTAATCTGATAACGAAGCCACATCTCTCAGCGGATTACTATTTGTAATATTTTTAATGTTTGGATTACAAGTTAAAATGAAGCAAATTAGTAGTATTCATGTAATTTTAACAATATTAATCCCTTTATAGTATTCTGAATGTACAGGGTAAGTAGAAAACTACTTAATACACACACACACACACACACACACACACGCAAAAATATCTCAAAACTGTTAAAAGAAAAGGTAATAGCATGCTCTTATTTTGGTCAGGATGGTAGCATTATCAAAGACACTCTAGTAGAAATAATCAGGTCTCATGATAAATATGGCTAGAAGTGATAGTTATTCACAGAAAGAAAAATAAAGCAATTAAACAATGAGAAAAGAACACAATACCCTGAGCAGGACTGATCTCATCAGACATTGGAAGCTAAGCAGAATTGAGCTTTGTAGGCACTTGACTGGGAGAAAAAGACACATAGTTTTCAAAAGTAGATATATAAATGGTCAATAATCATATGAAAAGATTTTCCCATTAAGTGTTCATTAAAAAAATACAAGCCACACCAATATGAGATACCACTTTCTGTATATGGCTATTGTTATTATTTAAAACCCCCAAAGCAGAGACAGAAAAAACTTCCTGTTAACATAGACATTGCAACCATTTTTGCCTCGATGAATAAAAATGGAAAATGGGCAGCACTCAGAAAGACGTGAGAGACACTTGATAACTTAAGAGCAGTAGGAATTCTTTTGGATATAGAGCTCAAGTATTTGAAAGCAGAATCTCCAAGACACATTTAATGTTCTGGGACAGTGTGTCTTCCCAGAGTGTGGTGGAATCGCAATAGCCACTGCAAAAGGGAGAAAACTAGCCGGGCGGTGGTGGCGCACACCTTTAATCCCAGCACTTGGGAGGCAGAGGCAGGCAGATTTCTGAGTTCGAGGCCAGCCTGGTCTACAGAGTGAGTTCCAGGACAGCCAGGGCTACACAGAGAAACCCTGTCTCGAAAAACAACAACAAAAACAAACAAACAAAAAACAAAACAAAAAAAGCGAGAAAACATAATGTAGAAAATGTAGCTACATGAGCCATGAGCCTAAAGCAGAAGCGCTAGAGGAGCAGAAGTGATTTCGCGGGTAAAGAAGGTGCCATAGAGCAGGAAGTCAGCTGACCCAGACTTTACAGACCTACCAGGATGCTAAAAACAACACTGAACAAAGCCAAATGCAGGATAGAGAATGGAAAGTTTGACATTCCCTGCAGCATATAAAATTGTAGCGTTGCTTGGAGAAAAACAGAAGAATTTTTATGAAATTAAACCTGCATTATATGTATACATCTTAACAATCACACTTGCATTTATTCTAGTTAAATGAAAACTGGTCAAATAAAATATGGTCTCGGTAGGAGAGAGACTTGAGGCCCCAGGGAAGAGTGAGGTCTAAGGAGGGACCCTCTCAGAGGCAAGGGGGAGGAGTGGGATGAGGAACCATGGGAGGAGGACCAGAAGACAGTAACAGCTGGAATGTAAATAAATAAAATAATTTTAAAATTTGGAAAAATATGCATAAATCTGTATTTATACCAGCAATATTTATAATCATCAAAATCCTATATATGTATGCACATATGAGTGAACACATGCTCATAAATGTATGTTTATGCATGTGCAAATGTGTGCACACACATGCTTATACTTGTAGAGACCAGAGGGAAACCTTATTTTGATCCTCACAAGGCACAACCTTTTCTTTTCCTTTTTTTCATCCCCCCCTTCCCTTTTGGTTTTGGTTCCTGTGATAAAACACTGTCCAAAACCAACCTGGGGATGAAAGGGTATGTTTCAGCTTACATATTACAGTCCATTGTTTAGGGAGGCTAGGGCAGGAACTTAAGGCAGGAACCTGGAGGCAGCAACTGAAACAGAGACCATGTGGCAACCCTGATCAGTGGCCTCTTCAGCTTGTTTTGTTATGCAACCCTGACTACTGGCTCAGGTGTGGTACTACCCACAATGACCTGGACCCTACCAGGTCAAAATTCAACCAAGAAAATGCCCCACAGGCCAATCAAAGGGAAGCAACTGAAGCTTGGTCTTTCTGAGTGACTCTGGTTTGTGTCAACTTAATAAAACTAACAAGGACAATCACCAGCATCTTAAAAAACAAACAAACAAACAAAGTACATGTTATTTAGCAGTTTTTCAAAGAACAACTACAGATATATACACAGTGTGCACTGAGATCAGAGGCACTAAGTTAAAGAAAAGAAATAAGATGCAACATGTTACACATTATCTGGTGCCACTGACATACCCACTGTGGAACAGCTAAATTAGAGCATCAAAAAGACATCCCTAGTTGGTCTGATGTTAGAATTAGAAAATACAACGAAGTGCACAGGAGGACAGAATGTTTGTTTGTACCTGTGTTTAACTGATGTATTTATTAAAATAATTGGCATGGATGCCACAGACAGATTAGTACATGCAAGTTGTAAAATGAAGAGGTCAATGCAAAGTATGGTAAAAGGGATCATTCACCTTTTAAGAAAGCATATTTCTGATCAAATCTTTACAATATACAGAATCATAATTCTGGAAAAAGTTATAATTACAGTTCTAGAGGTCAGTCAGTCAGTAAAGAATATATATATATATATATATATATATATATATATATATATATATATTATTGGACAGTCATGTATGTATCAAGGAAATATATGTAAATCCTCCAGAAAAAGAATATATGAATATATTTTTATCAAAAGGTATTCAAACAAAAAACTCAAAGGCTAATTACTTAAAAGCCTGTAGCAATTAATTAAGAAAAAAAGATACACTAAACCCAAACATTCTCATTAAATTCTTCCTCACATCCCAACGATCATTCTGTATGAAAAGAAGTAAAGGGAGCTCCATATCAGTAACAGACAAATGCTACTTTCAATTTTGGCACGGTACACACAATACCAAGTGATTGCTGCTTCTCTTTAAGCACTTCCTGACCCTTTGATAACAATGGTGCTTCATTCAAGCCCATTCAAGCTTACTAGGTAAATTCTCTTGTGTCTCTCTGTCCACACATTTCTACCAGCGGTCTAAATATAATCAAGTCCAAAGACGTATAAAAAACTACAAATAGTAGAGAAGACAGTGAAGGTTTCCTAGCAGTTTCGTAGAAGCAGAATGGAGAACAAAGAGATGTTTGGCTAGAACTTGATTAGGACAGTGACTGTCTTAATGAGGACCTAAGAGGTCTTATCTGAGGGAAAATACATTCACAACAGAGCTTGTTCCTAGCCAAGCAGGATGCACACTCAGCGACAGATGGATGGGGCATGCAGAGAGGATAGAACAGTACTTCTCTGTGATCTGTCTGGTGGCATCTGGCGTGGGTAAAACGGGTTCCGAGTGACTCCAAAACCATATGAAGTACACTTGTTAGGAGAACTTCTGAGGATTCATAATTATGTCTGTAACACTTTAGAATTTAAAATAAAGTAATTGGTAGAATATGAAGACCAAAGAAAAATATTTATGCATATTACACATGCATTTTTACACAGAAATTCTTTCATGAATTACAGGGAAAACATGGGATAAACCATTTTTGTTTCAGTTTCAAGAAACAAATATAGCATGTATATGATATTATAAAAAATTCTAAACCCCTAAATGAAATCAGTTTCTTTTTAAATTATATT
Source organism: Arvicanthis niloticus (assembly GCF_011762505.2). NCBI lineage: Eukaryota > Metazoa > Chordata > Mammalia > Rodentia > Muridae > Arvicanthis > Arvicanthis niloticus. The sequence goes on from NC_047668.1 coordinate 30,123,661, forward strand.
TTATTTGTGTGTGTGTATGTGTGTGTGTGTGTAGATATACACAGATGCAGTTGCCCATGAAGGTTCGGGGGGGTCAGATTCCCCTAGAGTTACAGGAAGCTGTGAGCCTCCCAATGTGGGTGCATGGAAATGAACCTGAGTTTTCTGGAAGACCAAAAAGTCTTCTTAACCTCTGACTCACTAGAGCACCCACTAAAATCTTTTCACTTGATATTTCTCTTACTTTAAAATTTCTTTTCTTTTCAGCATATTGTACATGTAGTTAAGGATGGAATATCAATGACTTATTGTTATATCATTACACCTACTACTGGCTCCAGTTAAACTGTGAACATAAAAAAGAATGGAATTTGGATTAGCATTTAACATCCAAGTTATGGAATACTGTATTTTAATTAGATCTTTAAAACATGCTTACTCTCCAAACGAGCTTAAAATACAATAATGTCTGTAATAATGTCTGTAAGGAATATCATTCAAGAACTGTGACAGTATATTAGAAAGCACAGATATAGGGTCATAGAGTCAGTCATTCACTGTAGCCCAAATTATCTGGTTAGAACATGTACACTTAAAAGCACACTCTCTTTAGAAATAGGGGAACACTTTTTAAAATTAAACAAACCAGCAGGCACTTGGGTAATAGCTCAGTCAGTAAAGTGCTTATTACAGGCGTGAGGGCCTAGGTTCAATCTCCAGGACCCATATAAAAAGCTAGAGGTGTGGACAGTGGTGGCACACGCCTTTCATCCCAGCACTTGAGAGGCAGAGTCAGGCGAATTTCTGAGTTCGAGGCCAGCCTGGTCTACAGAGTGAGTTCCAGGACAGCCAGGGCTACACAGAGAAACCCTGTCTCAAAAAACAAACAAACAAAACAGGCTATATGTAGTGGTACAGAGACAGATGGATGTATCTCTGGACCTCCGTGGGCTGCCAGTGTAGCTCATTTGGTGGGTCTCAGGCTTATGAGAGATCCAGTCTCAGAGAAACTGGACACAGTGTACACAGTACGCAGTGTATGATGTCCAATACCAAAGACTGACCTCTGACCTCCACAGAAATATACACACATATACATATGTATAAGAGCATAAATCATCAAATTAATTCCACAGATTCTTTTATATATTTATATATATGTATGTATATACATATATAATACTCTTATTATATTATATATAATACTCTTATTTTAAGAAATAAAAACACAAAAATATTAAATTCTAAATGTTAGAAAAATAACATGAAAATATCAACAGCTTTTAAATTTTCAGTTAACGGCAAACAACTTACAGATTTTGAAACCTCACCATATGAAATTCATACACACACACACATAAACTGTTTATTTAAACCTAATGGCAAACAGAACTGGTATAACTTTGATTATAATCAATATTTATTTTTCAGTCTGTAAATCTAATGTTCAGTTGCTATAGAAGGGGGAAAACTTCATCCCTAAATAAATAAAACAAATAAAATAAAAACATTCCTAACCCATACTCTACATTTGTTTTAAAAATTCAGTTAAGACCTGTTGAAGTAAGTTTCTTAAGGTTTTTCTATGCTTTAGCCAATTAATTGGTGTTACGTAAAATTATTATAGCAACTGGGAAAATATTTGTCCTAGATAAGCTAAACATAATAAATATGTTTAAAATGAATTTTATTAGAAAGGTTTGTGAGTTACAAAAAGTTCATTTCACAGGAAAGTTCAAGAAAGCTAGTCAACCACCATAGTAGAAGTTCTATTTAAGAGAAAATGATTTAAAAAGTCACAGTATATACTTTCACATCATTCCTGTATACTATCAATGAGTTAACCTACTGAGAGCAAAACTATTTTGTAACAACGTTTTAAAAACTGAAGCATTTCTTAAATCCAAAGCAAAACTCCAAATCTCTTTGTTAATTGATCAAGTCACCAAAGAACCCTAAGGACATTTGGCAGTAAAGCATCTTAGAGGTATTCACAACAAACTACTAATTTTAACAAAAGGAAATCAGAGCCAAGGAATTGCATTTATTTTTTTCAAAGGCAAGTTGATTAATAAAAACATAGCAGGCACGGTTCTGTAATCCCTAATTCAGGGTTTTACTTAGCCACAGTCATTTTTAATGAAACACTTAGGACTCACTGAAAGTATGTGACCTGTGTCAAGTTCGTCTTTATTTTCTTCTGTATTTCATTGTGTGTATGTGTGTGTATGTGTGTGTCTGTCTGTGTCTGTCTGTCTGTCTGTCTGTCTGTGTGTGAGAGAGAGAAACTCTCCTCTCTCTCCACACTGTCCCTACTTCAAGTTAAGGAAACCCTGAGTAGAACTTTTAGTGCTGAACATAAACTTCTATACCACACCAGTGACTTGGAGCTGGGTGAGATGGCCAAAGCTGCTTTGGGAATTAAACCACTTTCTGAGCACATCAGAAGAAAGTCTTTCTGGTAGGGTTTCTGTATTTCAACTAGCATAAAATTATAAAACATATGGGCTTAGCCATACAATAAAAAAAGTCATATGTTATCCCATGCTGTAGGTTCATTGCAGCTTGCTATTGAGGATTCAGGGGCTCTCCGCCATTTTTACTGTTTTATTTCTAATTAACATCACAGTGAGTTTATAAAGCTCAATCCAATGTTTCAATACACACAAATATTGTGTAATGAACAAGTTGGGGTAATCATTATGTCCATCATTACTTCAAACATTTTTGTAGCAAAATCTTCTATGCCTCTATTTCATTTTGAAAACAACAAATTACTAACTGTCTTCGCCTTTCACTATTCCATACAAACAGGATAACAGAAATGACTCCAACTTTGTAACCGTAGCTTTGTACCCATTGGCTAATTTTCCACATTCACTGTTCTTCTTCTTCTTGTTCTACTTCTTGCTCTTCCTCCTCCTCCTCTTCCTCCTACTCCTTGTCTTCTTCCTCCTCCTCCTCTTCTTTCTTTTCTTTCCTTTCTTTCTCCTCTTTTGCTTCTTTCTACCCAGTTACTGTTTGTCTCCTCTCTCTCTCTCTCTCTCTCTCTCTCTCTCTCTCTCTCTCTCTCTCTCTCTCTCTCTCTCTCTCTCTCTCTCTCTCTCTCTCTCTCTCTCTCTCTCTCTCTCTCTCTCTCTCTGTGTGTGTGTGTATGTGTGTGTGTATCTTGTCTCTGTCTCTATCTCTGTCTTTCTCTGTTTCTGTCTCTCTCTCATACACACACACACACACACACACACACACACACACACATCAGACTCTGGTACCCATTAGTTTATTCTCCACTATCATTATGTCAACTTTTTAGAACTTACATTTTCATGTCTCTCTGCACCTGATTTCTTTTATTTAGTGTCCGCTGCATTCCTCTTAGTTACCCTCAATGAGATTCCAGGCTGTTTATAACTAAATAGCATTACACTGTACGTATGTACCATGTGTTCTTTGTCCTCTTATGCAGACATCAACACTAGGTTGATTACACATAGACTAAGTTAACAGCACTACAATAAGCCTAGTAAGTACAGGCATGGCTCCCACATAAACAGCCAGTAATAGGTTTGCTAAGTCAGAGGATGTTTCTGTTTTTAACTCTTCAAGGAAATTCCAATCTATTTAACAGAGCCTAATAGTTTACATTCCTACCAAGAGGATACAAAGGCTCCCTTTGCTCCGAGTGCTTCTTTTTTTTAAATTGTTTTTTATTGAATATTTTATTGATATTTCAGATGTAATCCACTTTCCCCATTCCCTCCTACCCAGGGACCGCCTATCCCATCCCCCCTCTTCCTGCTTCTATAAGGATGTGACCCCACCCACCCTCCTACTCCCTCCTCCCCTCCCACAATTTCCCCCACACTGGGGCATCCAGTCTTCACTGGACCAAGGACTTCCTCACCCACCTATGCCCAACAATGCCATTCTCCCCTACATATAGAGTTGGGGCCATGAGTCCCTCCCTATGTGCTCCCAGGCTGATGGTTTAGACCCTGGGAGCTCTGCTTGGTTGGTATTGTTACTCTCCTCATGGGGCCATAAACCCTTTCAGCTCCTTCAGTCTTCTCTCTCACTACTCCATTTGGAACCCCATGGCCAGCTCAATGGTTAGCTGTATGCATCCACCTCTGTATATTTCAGGCTCTTAGCCAGTGCTTCTTATCTTATGAAAGGTCATTCCTATTGGAGTGAGATATTATTTCATAGGAGTTTTTATTTGCATTCCCCTGATATTAGGGATGATAAGGATTTTAACATGACTCTGGAATATACATCTCCAAAATTGTATGGATTTTTCAACAATTTCAGCTTCACTGTGATATTAGTTTTATTAATGATGTAGAAAGAATAAAGGCTTTTCTCTATTTACCTCATGAATAGAATGGTTTCCCATAGGTGTAAGAGTAAAAACAAATCTCAGAATCCTCCGAGTTAAGGCTCTGTGTATGCTCACAACCAAAGTTCAGTCATAACACAACCAGCTTCGAGGGAAAGAAAATTAGTGCAGCCAGGTCAAAGCTAGGGCAAAAGAACAGCACATTGAGGAGCCTAGGAAACGGCCTTAAGGATTTAAGAGTCTTGGGCAATTGTCAGGGCTAGCATTACTTTGGTATAGATTTATCATAAATATTCAGGATGACCCCAACATATCTAAATACATTTTAACCAATTAGATATTCAACTACCACCAGTGAGCGTTAAACATATTCTACATGTCTACATACTTTCATTTTGAGGAAGCAGAAAACTCTGCATCCAATGTTCATAGACATTGCCAGCACTGATTCTAACTTAATGAACAAAATGCATTTTATAACCCTACAAGTTCAATATTATTTCACATTAGATTTTAGTTCACTAGTACATAAGACTTCCCATAGTAGAGCATGTTCTTTCTCTTCATTTCAAATAAGCCAGTCTTAGCTCAGGTTTATTTGTTCTATACTGCACATAGTATTAGCCTCTGTCATGTTCCCTGTAATGATGTGGCATCTACACGTTTATGGTCACTTTCTAAATGAACACCTTGGTTACCTTCCAGCTCTCATACCTACTTCTAGGCAGTTGTCTAAACTTCCCAAAGCAGAGTTTTCTGTCACCTAAGCAGGAATCTCAATTCAATACTGTCTAAAGCTCCATCTTCGGCAGTAATGTGTGCAAAGCATATGCAGAACCTCAGCTGCTACGTAATGATGTTCTGCCCTTCCAATCTCTAAATGCAATTTCTTCTCTACTTAGATTAGGAGCTGTCACCATATACATGAACTCAGATTAGCTGTTCCAAACAGATACTAGGTTATCTCTCCAGTAGGGTGGGGCCTTATTATTTTAACATCTACTAATGATTCTGTTGCCTAAAGCATCTGATTAAACTATACCTTCTTCAAAGAAGGTATATCAATCCACAGAGATTTTTAAGGTACATATGGGTTTTTTTTAACATAATAGTAAGTCATACCAGAAAGAGACAAAAAAGTTTTTAATTTCTACAGCAAAATCTTATAAAAACCATATTAGGTAGACCCAAAGTTCTTTCTCACAACTACCAATATAAAAATGTGCACTATTGTGTAATTTAATGAATACCAACAATTGATTGTGATAAAATCAAATTAAACTTTCCCAAATACAACAATATCTACTACTTATTTGTTAAAGTTGTTTTAACATTAACATTAATAAAAAGTAACAAAGGTAAATGTATCCAGGGAGATGCCACCAACCTGTTAGCAATCATTTTCTCTGCAAGACTCTGAAAATACAATGTTGTAATTTGTATACACTTCTGAGGCTCCTAGTCCTCACTTAAACCTTCTTTACTTGTAAGCATCTCATCATCACATGGCAAAAGTGGTGCCAGTAACAATAAAAAGGCAAGTTTAATGCTTCTGTACTGGGCATCTGGATGTACAGGGCTTCCATTTTGGATGGCCATTTACTAAGTCTTGTTTCAAGGTCAATTGATAATTATGACAGTAATATCAAGTACCTTGGGAAAAATACTTGGAATATGTTACTATGTTATGTGTTGTTATTGAAATTTCAGAAAAATTAATCTTTCAGGTGAGAAATTTTATAGGCAATCCACTTGTGGTTAGTGTCTGTAGGGATAATCTCTACTGTGCTCTCTGGAAGCATCACCTCTTAATAAATCTGGTGGCCAATTGGCTGAAGCAAGAGTAAAAGGTGGGACACCTGGCATGGAGGGAGTGAGGTGGGAGACTCTGGTGTAAGCAGATTTTCCTGCCCTGAATTGGAGGAAGTCTGAAACGTAAAACCGAGGAGAGATAAATAACCATGTGGCAAACAAATAATAGTATGAACAGGTTAAATGAATTATAAGCTAGTGGGAACAAGCCTAGCTTAAATCCTAGGCATTTTTAAATAAATAATAAGTCTCTGAGTTGGTATTCAGTGTGGAGATTTGAATATGCTTGGCACTATTAGGAGGTATGGCCTTTTTGGAGTGGGTGTGGCCTTGCAGGAAGTGTGTCACCATGGGGATGGGCTTTGAGACTACTCCTAGCTCCCTGGAAGACTGTAGTTCTCTCCCAGGCTTTTTTCAATGAAGATATACAACCCACGGCTCCTACAGCACCATGTCTGCCTAAATGCTGCCATGCTCCTGCTTTGATGATAATAGACTGGACCTCTGAGCCCATAAGCCAGCAACACTTAAATGTTGTCCTGTATAAGAGGTGCCTTGGTCATAGTGTTTCTTCATAGCAATGGAAAACCTAGGACATTCAGGAACTGGGCCACAGGTGCAAAAGCCAGAGATTACAGGTGCCACACCTAGGAGACATTAGCATAAGCAGCAATATAGTAATGGCCTGTGTCTAATGAAGTAAGGGGTTAGGGATAAGCCATAAGAGAAAACGCGTGGGTTTTAATCTAAGGATTCCACATCTATGAGCTGATTATCTGTTTTCATAGAAATAAAATACACATGAGCTTGATAACAAACTTACACACATACACACATACACACACACACACCACAAACACTCCTTTCCTTAATGTTCACTGACACATCAATAAACCATAAAATAATTTATAACTATATTTAAATTGAATTTAGATATACTAACATGGAAAATCCTCAAGAATGAAAAAATCTATATGAAACAAATACATAAATTAGTTAATCTAATAATTGAGATAAATATATCTAGAACAATGTTCACAGACTATTAGCAAAAATATAGTTTGTAGAGTCTTATGAACTGAATACTTATTTTTCTCTCCCAAAATTCATATGTGAAAACTATGCTTTAGAATTTACTTAACATCATGGATTTGCAAGTTCCCTATTTAGTAGGTATTTGTGCCATACAATCTGTCTATGAACATCTCACAGAGATTTTCTCTTCTGTATAAGATCTCCAGGAGCCAGGCTCCTTCAGTAACCCAATGTGTTCCACCATGATCTGTTTAAAACTTAATCTATGAAAGTTTGCTAGGATATCCTGCACCAAGACAGAGGAGGAAGATTTAAAGATCATTAGTTGATGGATTAGTTTTCAACAAAAATAAAATTTAAAAATAAAGCCTACTCCAATCAGACTGACAGTGGACTATGAAACAACCTCAGCTTAAAGGACAACAAAATTTATGTTTAATAAGGTCTTTGTTGATTGTCTAACTATAAAAGTAAGAACTGGATTAGGACCTACATTTCCCAAACATATTATGTACTATAGAATTTACAGACTTCAGTGAACAGAAATGTATGAGAACCCATCACCAAGAGAGAAGGTGCACACACCAGCAGTAGTTACATACATCAGACACCAGCAGTAGTTACATACATCAGAAATTTGCAGAAAGACCCTGCCTGACAAGACAGGTATGAAAGATCTGTAATGTAACTATTTTAGTATAGACTTTTCACAATACATGTAAATGAAGGCAAAACATTTACATTAAAGAAATCTCTGATTTTTGATTTTTAAAAGTCCTAACTTTCTGAAATATTTGGGGTTATCATTTAAAGAGAGTATTATCAGTCAATAAAGAATCTTCCAGCCGGGCGGTGGTGGCACACGCCTTTAATCCCCCCACTTGGGAGGCAGAGACAGGCAGATTTCTGAGTTCGAGGCCAGCCTGGTTTACAGAGTGAGTTCCAGGACAGCCAGGGCTACACAGAGAAACCCTGTCTCGAAAAACCAAAAAAAAAAAAAAAAAAAAAAAAAAAAACTTCCAGGTTTTAAAGGCAAAATATCAGGTAATTCCATTTTCAACTATCACATTGCAGTATATAGACTGTAGATGTAATGTTTTTCTTTCATCCGGTGTTGAGTACCTTAGCCCATTATCCATACACGCCTTGGCATTTACTTTCTGTTCCAGTTGCATGTATTAATTAGTCACAGTACCAGGAGTATGTGAGTGGGTGGGGGGAGCACCCTCATAGAAGCAGGGGGAGGGAGGATGGGATAGAGGCCTTCTGGAGAGGAAATGTAAATAAATAAAATATCCAAGAAAAAGAAAAAGAAAAAATAGCCAATAGTACAATGGAAACATATCTAGGTAAATGTCTAAGGGATTTTCTCAAACTTACAAATCATAATATTTCCCAATTATGGCCCAACAAATACATTAATAGTTTTCTGTTTAGATAGAAAGATGTTTTCTTAGCATTTCAAGAATTCATATTAGCATAAATACCCAACAGAGAAACTAGAAATGGGATATTTTCCTGAATCATTTTCAAGCCTAAATTCTGCTGGTCAGTTTTAAGAATGTATTCTTGTATTTCCTTTATTTTTTTTAGTTAACCTTAAAAGAACTAGAGCAATTCACTCAGCAAACAGCACATATCAGTAAGTGTTCAGCACAGAGATACAGTGAAGTACAGAAAAACACAAAACAATGTTCCACATAAAGAGAAATGGCTGATGTGACAGATAGACAGCTGAGTTTAAGAAAGGAGAAAACACACAGGAATGAAATTTCTTAACGAAGGGGGACTGACATGGATACTTTGACTCTATGAGAAGACAGAAAGGAGACCATCTTTACAGAGCCTAGAGCAGGAACAGTAGACGACGGGAGCCTGTAGCTTTACATGGTCAAGGCAGACAGGTATAGATATGGAGCCGCCATTCTCACTTAGAAAGTTCCACACCCCGAATGATCCTTCCAGGCTGCAATGTGAACTGTCTGTGGCATTAGATAAATGAGGAGGTGACCACATGCTAGGATTACATGTTTAATGTTGGATGATCATCACTTCACAACATGAAGTAGTATGAATAAGGGTCTGGCATGAACAAAGGTGCTACTTTGTTTACAAGTTTATATTCAGAACAAATAGCATAATTTTTGAAAGAAGTGACAAGATAAGTTGGTCGCTACAGTAAATGCCATAAATTAGAAATCTCATATTGATAATTTTTTTAAAACTGTACTACTGATTTAACTTGTTACATTATTATTTAAATATACACTCAGAAAAGTTCATTATACAGTATTATCACTTTCAATATTAAAGGCTTAGATTTCTAACTGGATTGAAAATTCAATCTTGATTGAATTCTATTTGATTCTATTTTCTCAGCAGAAACAGTATAATAATCCTTCTTTAAGCCTAATATTCAGTGTCTCTAAAGACCTAAATTAAGAGTAGGCACACAGTGGGATCACAGCACAGTAAATTCTAATGTTATTCATTATCACATGTCCAGCATTTCAAAAGCAGTATGAGCTATTTGATATTACACATACTCCTCTGTGTATTTCTTATGAAATGCCTTATTTGCAAAAATAATCTAAAATCTAACAGTGGTGTTTGCCATTTCTCCAAACATATCAAATGGCATATGACAATATATATATATATATTTGATTTTCTAGGTCTTTTGCAGATTTTTCATAAAGTATAAAACTATAAATTATAATATTAATTTTTAAATCATAACTAAAAATAATTTGAGGGGACATAACTTAAGCACAGACTGAATGAGTGACAAAGAGCTGCATATCAACATTTTCCAATGTTGAGGCATGAGTCAGCATCTCCTGAGGCTGGTGGATAAAAAACATGTTTCTAAAACTCTTAAATAGATTTCAACATAGCCAGATTCTTCTGGATGATATTTGATATCAGAACCAGAACAAATCATGCCAAGAGTTTATGTCACTAGCAACAGACATATCCACAGACACTGAATGTAACCACAAGTATAGGAACCTAAGAAATCATAGAACTAAATTAAGGACAGGAGAGTCACTGCATCATAATCTGTTCTCATTCAACATTCACTGAGAATGAAATAAGTGAGTGGGTTACAGAGAAAATAGCCAAGGAGGTGCTTTGATCTAAGTTAAAGCACGAAAATTCTAGTAAAAAAAAAAAACAAAAACAAACAAAAACCTGGGGTAGAGAGATGGCTCAGCGGTTGAGAGCACTGGCTGCTATTCTAAAGGTCCCAGGCTCAAATCCCAGCACCCACATGGCAGTTCACAACTGTCTATAGCTCCTATTCCATGGAATATCACACCCTCACACAGCTATATGAGGAAGCAGAACCCCCAATATAATTAAAATTAAAACAAATCAATCCAGGTATAGTGACACATACTTGTAATCTTAGCATTGGGTCCTCTGATCTGTTAGTATAGTCTATTTGGCTAGATCCAGGCCAATGAAAGAAACTGTCAAATAAAAAAAAAAAAAAAAGGTGGATAACTACAAGCACCCAAGATTGTTCTCTGGCTTCCATATGCATGTGCACTAAGATGTACTTGCATGCTGTATGCACATATGAACATTCATGAAAACAGACACATACACATGCAGCAGGGGAAATGCCCATGAAACATTCAAAGCTTATACTAATTTCTACTAGGCTAGCAATATCATCTACAGAATTGTAGCTGCATGTTTCTCACTTGACTAGTTTGGAAACAACTCAGCAAATGAGCATTGAGTTGTTTAAGAATGAACTACTAGACACATATGCATGAAAAATCTGAATCAAGAACACAGCCAAAGGCACAGTCCTGCCCCAGATGAATATTTATGTAACCAGTACCACACAGGTTGAATTAAACACAAATGTTACAATTTCATAGTGATAGCCTGCCTGATAGTAATATCACAAGATCAAAATCCAACATGATACAAAACAAATCATCAAGAACGTGTACTTAGTGCAAAAAAAATAAAACAAAGACTAGCAGTAACCACAGAAGCATGGCTTTGCAGAATGCTGAAATGCAATGCAGAATATATGTAAAACCCATAGTAAAAGCACATACACAACACATGGTTCAGTATTCGGGCTTGGAAAGCCTTTATATGCACATAAGAGCGCATCCTATGAATGTCTGCCATTTACATTTCCATGTTCTAAAATGACATAAGCAGCACTCACCTCAATCTAAAAGTATTCAATATTAAATAACAGGGAGGGAATATACAGATGACAGTATATATTTTAACACCTCTCATAAGAGAGTTCTTTGGTTCAGCATATTGTATCAACTATGATTAAACTGTACAAAGGCAGGAAGTAGAGCGATGGCTCAGCAGTTAGGATATGAAGCTGCTCTTGATGAAGGCCTGGACTCAGTTCCCAGCACCCGCAAGGATGGTGGCTCACAGTTATCTGTAATGACAGTTCTGAGGGACTGGATGTTCTCTTCTCGATACCAGAGGAACCAAAAATGTATGTGGTACACATACATACATACATACATACATACATACACATACACACACATACATACATACAGGCATACACTCACACACATTGAAGTACATAAATACACAAAAAACACAGCTACATTAGACTATATTTTTCAATACTAAGCTACAGTGGAAAAATACTCCCAAATAAATAAATATCAAGCAAGCTTGTAAACACACAAGATAGACTTCTTGCTCCTATCATGTGTGTGCACTTTCACACGTGTGTGTTACAGTTGTTCCTCATATTTCATGTGAATTTGTCAGGTCCAAACTACACTGAAAGTCTATCTTCAGTTGCTGATCCTAGTAAAAAACACCTCTGATTTGGAAACACTGCCTTCCACAACTGTGCAGAAAAACTTCAAGTTGAAACTGTGTGAAGGAGTAGGAACAAAGGATTTCTATTCATCACTGCTTAGATCACTGTGTTACAAAATGAAGCATAACCATAATTAAACAATAAGCATTTCTCAATCAATTTATCCTCTTTGGCTTCTCCAAAACAACTGGCAATGAAAAGCGACCTTCCCCAAACTCACAGGTCTCGTCATGTTATTCTTGCAGTTAAACGCTCAAAGATTTCCCTTGTCTTTCAGAAATACCAAAGGTTTCACTGCGGTTAGTAGAATTAGCCCCAATGTATCATCTCATCTAGTAAAGATGAGATTTTCCCAACATGCTCAACTAAGATGAACCTTTCCAACTTCAAAATCATAGGCTCTGCTAGGGAGTAAAACTTTTAGTATTAATCATATAAAAAGCAAATAATTTAAAATACTGTTAAAACTATCTTAATCAATATAACTTATTTACTTACAGAAGAAAACAATTTAGTATCTTCAAAAAAATCTGACTGTGCTTGGAATATAGCTACAGTTCTTCAAGAATATCATTCCATACTCAGAATTTTCAGCATCCCTTCATTCTTCCTAGATAATTTTCATGGAAAATAGAGGTTAAAGACTGTTTCTCTTCCAAATCCCTTTGTGGTGTATTTCCTCAAATGAACTTCGATTCAGTGTGATATATTAAAGCCAAGGAAAATGTAAAGAACACAAAATTGCTATGATTTTGATAAGGATTTAACCTACATGTAACCGGGGAGACATTCTTGAAATACCATGAAAAATAACAATCACTTAGTTTTAAGTAAAGCAAATTATTTCGGTAATTTAGATGAGCCACATCCCAATTATGGGTAAAAGCCTTTAAATTTAGGGAAACAGTAATCCGTCAAAGAGAGTTAATATGGGACTTTCCATCAAGTACGTATCAAAAGCTTGTAGAACATTCTACGTGACACAGTAGAAGAAAGGCACTTCTAAAATCAGTTTGCTCCATAAACACTCTGTATTTAACAGAGCTTGTGATACACACATGTTCTCATCCAGTCTCCTGTAACTTAAGAAGTACAGGCTAAGAGTTCTACTGTATTTAAATTTATTGGCCATATGAGCTTGGGAATACACAGAATAGACATTCACATATACATACCAGAATAAAGGAAGAAGCTGTGAGCTGATGAAGTCAGGAAAATATAAAAACACTACAACACCATATAGCCCAGTCCTGTGGGTGTCTATCCCTTTAAGATAGTCAGTTTGGTTTTTTTTCCTTACATAGGTTTCCCACCATCTCTCTTCAAGACTCATATCTCTTCTAACATCTTTTTCCCACTCCCATGGCAGCCAGGAAGTGGACGAAGGAAGAGACCAGGGGTCCCTGTGCCCTTCAAAGGCACAATCCTAACAGCCCATCTTCCTCCACTAGGAAATGCTTTGTGCAGGAGTGCCATAAGCTGTATACCAAACATTTGGTATATGAGCCTTTGGGAAATATTTACAAACCGAAACCATTGTAAGTTCAAAACATATATCAGAAGAGACAAAAAAACATACAAATGTATTTCTAGCCAGAAAAATCTGAATGCCAAGAAAAAGCATGTTTGTATTCATTCATGTATCATTATGTTTTATGTTACTGCACTGACTTTATGAGCAAGATTTTTCTAAGGCAAATCAAATGGAATTCAAGAGCATAAGGAACACTTTCCAGTATATTTCATAATCATACTTATGAACTAGATGGGGGCCTCAGATGGTCAATAGTCTGATTGACCTTAATGTTCTGAAACTTGAGAAGCCTTTTGAAAGTGTTGATTAATTTAAAACACTTTTTTGGTTCTTGGGATTTTTATTATTCAGTATCTATTTTCTAATACACCTGCAGAACAAACCATTTGGGAGGGAATGCCACTGGGGATGGGACATCTTAGAGAAGTGGGGTAAAAGGATGAAGTAGAGACTTTTTCAACCTAAATAATAATTTCTCTTATCACAATGAAAGCTTTTTCCAACACCACTATCATCATGCTCTCTCCACACCTCAGAGATAACTTAAAAAAAATAAAACATGAAAACTACTATTCACAAGGTTGTTGACAGCATAATATTAGGTGCCCTACACTAACCAATGCCATACACTGATGCCTTCAGGAAGAGGCAATTAAGATAAGCAGAAAAAGGAAGACCCCACTGGGGAAAGAACTGCTCCTTTTTATGCTTTACCCACCAAGCCAAATCATGTGGGTAACAGAAACAGAGCGAGGCTCTACCCACCACTTTTCACCAAGCATTTCCACACAGCTCTTACTTTCTAGCCGGAGTTTATTTTTAAACTGACCCACTCTTCTACATGCCGTGCCTTTCTCTTCCTCTTGGCCACTGTGCTGACCAGAGTATCCTCAGGAACAGTCCACTTGGCTTTTGGGATGCCATGGTCTGTGCTAATCCACCACTGGGATGAGCATTTCCCAGGACTGCAGAGGGTCTCAGCCCACTGACTCAAATGATGCCAAATCTCCTAAACTCACAGATTCCCTTTAATGCAGTTAGAAAAGGTAGAGAAACCCTCAAGCTGACCAATTATCTTTACTGTCTCCCTCCCTGAGCCCAGGGCCTGGCTGTGAATGCTCCAATATAAGAAGCCTCTTTCCTTTTTATGACTTTTCAAGGTATCTCTAAAGGGTCTATTCCTCAATCCTCTCCAGCCTTCACATCCAGACAGATATTGACAGCTTGCTTTAACGGAATTCCCAGCTCTTAGCTGTGCCCTCAGAATTGATAAAATGACTGGATAAGACCATCAACACTCACTTCACAAACTATTCTAAAATTCCAATGAGTGTGCATCTGAAAGTACCCAGCACACAATAGTCAATAAACATTTATCTTCTCATATGCCCACAAGTACCTTTAACTAGGCTGGGCATGTACAAGAAAAAAAAATTGTATAAATGACATGAGTTATCAGGAGACCTTAAGCTAAAACTAGAAAAAAAATACTGTGGACAGTAATATACACATCCAAGATAGACCTATCAGTGCTAGCAATAATGTGCCCGAATAAATTCAAAGCCATAGCATACCTGCAGAGACCTCAGATTTAAATTCTAAAATCAGAGAATTAAGTCAGAGTCCAATACAAAAGAGCTATCTTCACAGGTCAAATAAGGACTGGTCCTAGCACTTGACACTTTCTGATCACACAAATGCAATAATGTTTCCTGCTTTTCATTCTTCCTGAGTAGCACGTCAACTAGATCACTCTGAATAAAGCTATTACGGTTCCTTGAGACTGCCTTCTCATGGCCTAACAAGGTATTACTATCATATACAAAACAAGCAAGCCTCATTGGTTGGTTACTCAAATTACTAAAATGCTAACTATCTTGTTTGGTGAAACACAGCAGGGACTGTGTTTACTTAACAATATTGTTGAGGATAAAAATTAAAATCTTAAAAATAAAAGAAAGAAATGCAACAAGAACAATAACAAAAATCTACCTACATCTCAGGTCAGCCAGAATAAGGTAAACATGCGAAACATGGCACACCTACATCATGAATGCACCATTATGAGTCTGAAAGATGCTCCAGGGCAAGGAGAACCTAGTTATGCAAACAAATCACCAGCTGGGCATAGGAGCTCCTGCAGGGAGGAGATGCGAGCATGTTCACAGGAAGCTTTTCCATTGGATGTAGCATTTAATTTTTTTTAATCTTTAAATGGAAGTACATGTACAACATATAGAACTGTCTCCCAGGCAAAGCAAGCACAAAACAACAAAATAGTTACAACTCAGGAAAGAATATATCACATGTTCCCATGCCAAGTTAGTGACATACTCGGTTCGGCTGGAAAATTGGCAATCTGCAAATCTAGTTTTATATAACACAGTGACAACAACGAAACCCTAACAGCTATGAGTAACACACAACAAAACTTCAGAAGACTCTCAGCAATGTAAAGCCACATAACCAGAAGGACTCCAGCTACCCTCAGAGACCTCAGTTGTTCTAGGTACCAACAGTTGACAATCTTCCTCACCTCCAAATCTTTGAGATGATACACCGACAACTCGGTGAATCTTTGGAAACTAATTCATCTGGAAGGACAAGTTCCTGCCCTGATCTCCATAGGAAGGTGGGATGCTAATTTAATTGCCAAATGGCTGACACCACTGGTTCAATCACACTCAGCAGTAGCCAACCCTTTGTAACTTTTTCAGTAGAGGTCTGGTCTCTTCCATCACAGTTTCTTCATTCTCCCTTTACAATGCTCAGTCACCACAGGAATAGATCTCAGCCCTTTATCCTCCTGTGAGGTACTACCTCAATAATATATGGTTCACTGCTTTAGCTGATGTCTGGTTTTATCTTTAATGCAGTGAGTGCCTTTGCTTCAATGGAAAAAATGTCCAGTGGTTCCTCAATTCTAAAGTCTACATTGACATTATACATAAAAATTTCCAATGAAATGTAGAAGCCATAAGCTAGCTACAGATATTTATTTAGTGTCCTCTTCTACAAATTCTATAAAACATATACATATATGCTGTTTAGAAGTCTAAGGACTTACCTTTATAAGATCAGGGTCCCCTGATAAGGAAGAAAACATTAATATAAAATAAAATATTTATTTTAATTACTAAAAAGCCTCCACCTTCCATTTCAACATAGTATTCACTAGAGATTGTTCACCATTTCAGTGATTACAATTCATAATTCAATGTAATGAGAAATAGTTAACTGTCTTACCAAAGTTATTGTTAACCTCTCAACTTCTCATCTACAAAATATTTCAAAAAACCATTCTTCTACATCAAGAGGGATGTTTAATCAACATGACTACATGTAAAATGAAGAACTTGAAACACTCCAAATAGAATCTAAATTTTTTATAACCTTCTCATTCATATAAAGTCAAATGACTTATGAAGTTCTATAGCTATTTGACACATAAGAATTTGATCTTCAACCAAAAGTACAAAGTTAGTTTTGGGGTTTTGTTTGTTTGGTTGGTTGTTTTTTTTATTTTTGTTTTGTTTGCCTAATTTGACGTCTACACAGTGTATAATTAAGCTGCAACAGCCCTATGCCTTATAATTTGTAAAAAGTCAATTCACATTTAAAAAATCACAAGGCCTTTAGCAAAGAGTGAGAAATGCATATATATCTAAATGACTTATTGTGCCATTAATAATTTGGCATATTACCAACTCCCTTGAGCAACAATGCAATCTTGCCAGAAAATGTTCACACAGTCTGTGGAGACAAAGCGTGCAGAAACCTGAAACAGAAGCTCCCATGCTCAGATAGCAAGAGCTGGCATTGCTTAACTGTTCACCAGGAAAAGGGTGGTGCCGCACATGATCAGTCCAACATGACTATTAGGTTTGTTCATTTGCAATACTTTATTCTATGCATTTTCTCAGTACTTTTGAGCCATGTACAGAAATAAAGATACAGAAGCTCCAGTGCCTTATTTAACACATCAATAAATCCAACACATAGTGAAATAAATGAACATGATACTCATTTTTCTATAAACTTAGAGATCAAGGGAACACATTCATAACAAGATCACTCATTACAAACCAGCAATTGAGGTTTCTAAGAATTTTTAAAACTTACATTGAAATAAAAGTATATAAATATCTTCATTCTGCATGTAAAATCTTTAGGATTCTTAACAAGTTGCAAGCAAAGGTTCAGGGATTCCCCAACTCCTTTCAGTCCTCCCCATCTCAGCCTCACCCTTCTGTGCTAGATTAGGTACCCAATACAAAGCTGAATAGAAATGAAACCTGTGGGCATTCTTTTCTCATGTGTCAGTGCAAAGACAATATCCAAACCTTGTCTTAGCATATACATGTGTGATACATATAGCATATATATTAGTGTGATACATGACTTATATTTCTAGTATATAACTTTTCAAATAAAATCTAACCATGCTATAGGCTTTCTAGGAATGTATCATGATTAGATGTGAAATTGGGTCACATGTCTCTTCTCTAATTTTTGAAATGATATCAACACATATTTAAAATGAATATATGTTAAATTACTAATCATAAGTTTACTTAATAAGCTGTCTAAATTCCTGAAATAAACAAATTTGTAAAAATTCAATCGATTGCAGGATCTACATATGGTATAATCAGCATTCTCTTGATAGTTTAAATACTTTCAGGAGAACACTATAAATTAAGTGAAGAAATACAATATGATAAATAAAACAAAGACATCAATTTAGGGCACTCTCTAAATCCTTGTGTTTGCAGTCTTACACATCAATCCATCAACACAAGGGCCTAGCATGACAGGAACATTCTGAGTACTACAGATATAGCAGGGAACCAGAGAACCACACCAACAAACAGCAACCTCAGAGTCCCCCTATATATTTAGGGTTATACTGAAGAAAGTTCAGAGGAATCAGGTCTGTGTTCCGTATTATGTAAGAATACCACAGCAAAAATGGTAGGGAAAGATGAGAATTCCCGTGGCTGAGAAAACCAGAGTTCACTAGACATTCGCTGTAGGCAGCAAAACTCACAGAAATGAACCAGCGCCAGGATAACCAAGAAACCTCTGCACTATGGAAAAGTACTATAACTATACAGAAGTGCTGGCTTTTTCTATTGGG
This sequence comes from Arvicanthis niloticus, assembly GCF_011762505.2. Lineage (NCBI taxonomy): Eukaryota > Metazoa > Chordata > Mammalia > Rodentia > Muridae > Arvicanthis > Arvicanthis niloticus. Next base: position 30,142,331 of record NC_047668.1, read on the forward strand.
CCAAGACAGTGTCTTGAAGCCAAACAGACATTGTAGAAATAGTAGCTTTTCAAAATCCTACTTGCTACCAGCATAACAAAACCAAAAATGATATTTATGGCACGAACTACAGATGTCTTTTTTTTTTTTTTTTTTTTTTTTTTTTTTTGCCTAGGAATTATCCTAGAAGAACTAAAAGGAAATGGATAAAATGGATATTACTATCATAATGGTTAATTGACTCTGTTAAAATTTCCTAAGGTTTGAAACTATTTTAGGAAGATAAAACTTACTAGTGCTTAAAAATAACCATGGTCAGCAATATTTCTAGAATAATCTTTCCAAGACACCCTGAAAATATGAACTTTCATAACATCACAGCAAATTATTAAGGAAGCATCAAAATTTTATACTATATGGACATAAATGTTTACTGTTTGTTTTCTCATTTACTTCCCAAATCACAAGTCTTTAATGACCTATTGCTTAGGCATGTCGAACATCCATTCATCTTTTGGGAATGGTACCACAAATGTCTTTGAGGAAGAAATCCTATATATAATCCTTATGCCGATCCATGAGCTTGGTGAACTTGGCTTCTAAATTTGCATTGTTGAGGAGACAGAATTTCACAAAGCTTATCCAATTTGTATTTGAGAGATCATTTAAAGCTCATAAAAGAAATTTCTGGTTTTCTGCCTGTGGAAGTCTAGGAGTATGCAACAGTGAAATTAAAATGGGTGAATTTGATGAAAAAATTGCAACCAGGGAAGCTTTCAATATTTCTATAGATCTTTTTAAAATATTAGTTTGTTATGTTTTTAAGTGTATGGGTGTTTTTGCCTGCATCTATATATGTGCACCACATATGCATCTTCCCTTGGAGGTCAAAAGAAGGTGCCAGACCCCCTGTACCTGGAGTTACAGACAGTTGTGAGCTTCTGTATGGTTTCTGAGAAACAAGCCCCTGGTCCTCTAGAATAGCAACCAGTATCATAACCACTGAAGAATCTCTTCATCCCCATCAACTAATGCTTTTATATTTATTTGCTGCTCATTTTAGTTATAAATTGACACAATTCACAAAGATCTAATGAAAAAACTCTCTTTTGTCTTGTCTTAGGACACATGTTGTTTGTTTCTTGTGCATTCAACAAATATTATGGCTGACACCAGAAACCTCAAAGCAGTCACTAGCACTTCAAAAGCCTGGGGCACCATACACTCAGCCAAACTGCAGAAGTCTCAACAGCTACTTCTGATACCATCCTGTGACATCCTCAAGATACAATCAGTTATTGAACTAGCTTAAAAATATGGTCTTCACATAAAACTCAAGAGGAGGAAGGAAGACCAAAGTGTGGGTGCTTTTTTTTTTTGAAGAAGAAGTAGCAAAATACTCAACCAGAGCTCCCAGGGTCTAAACCTCCAGCCTGAGAATAGAAAGTGAGAGACTCATGGCTCCACTTATATAGGTAACTGAGGGAGGCCCCATTAGGCAACAGTGGAAGTGGAGGGCCACGTTCCCCGAAAGACTGGATTCATAGTGTTGGGGAATTCGAGAGCAGGGAGGCAGGATTGGGAGAATGGTGGGAGCACACCCTCATAAAAATTGGAAAAGGGGGTATGGGATAAGGGGTTTTGGGGGAGAAAGGAAGTGGAGATAACAGTGAAAGGTAAATAAGTAAAATATCAAAAAAAAAAAAAAAAAAAAAAAACAAACCAGATAATGGGTCTGGAAAAAAAAAAAAGATAGTTTACTTATTTCAAACGATTTTCAAAGGTTTCCAGGAGACGCTTATTGACTAAGATCTTATTTTAAGCTCTTCACAAAAGAATTTATGTCTCTGTTTAATATTCTCAAGAGAGATGCAAATCCTAATTTCTCTCAACAATTAATTGACAAAAGAGGAGTAATTTTACAAAAAGTAGAAGCTCTCATTAATTTATATATTATATAGATTGATATAGATTGATTAATTGTTGGCTGTTTTATAATAGTCCTTTGATAAAAGAAATTATTAATAAATAATTATATTTCTTTAAATAATGTCTTCATGACTCTCTGAGGGTGGAAGGGGCATGCCTTGTTTACTCTTAACTTTCTAAAACTGAAAGCTCATGGTAAATCTGCTGCTGATTGCCTCTGGCATTGCTGAGACCAATAAAAACTAAGCCACAACTATGTGGAAGGACCCTTTTACTCTTAAATGGAATGTCCAGGACCCAGTTCCTACATGGGACTGAGGACTGATATGCATGTTTGATACCACAGAAGGCACCGCTAAATGGCCACCAAAAAGATTAATGAACTAAATAGATACCCCGACAAAACCAGGCCCAATTATAAATAAGATGAATAACAATTGACATCCAGGGAAGAGAAATTTCCCTGAGAATTCCCTTCCTTTTTCCTTTACAGATAAAAAATTAATCACTGGTGATGTCTGCTGTTAGGAGTTCTAATCCTGATGCTGCCCTCTGGACTTATACTACTCAGACCTTCGATGGGCCATTGACAAGGACATCAAATAGCTAGAGATTGCCATTACTAATCTGAAGAAATCCCTCGTTTCGTTGTCTGAAGTGATGGTCAAAAATTGTGAAGGACTTTATTGGACCAGATTTGCTCTTTTACAATTGAAATGACGTGTACAGCTCTAGACTGTGTACAGCCCTTAAAGAAGAATGTTGCATTTACATAGACAAGACAGGGGGATGGTTAAAGAGAGCATGAAAAAGGCCAGAGAAGGTCTTGAGAGAAGACAGAGAGAGAAAGATGAGAGCTGGTACAAGAATTGGTTTTCAACCTCCCCATGATTGTCAACCCTACTTCCTTCCATCTTGGGACCATTAATTGGGTTATTTTTGCTTATTTCTTTTGGTCCCTGGGCCTTAAATAGGCAGACTAACTTTGTGAAACAAAAGATAGATAATCTGATAGCAAAATCTATTCAGATACATTGTCATAAGTTAGCTATGGGGGACCATGAGACTCAAGATGAGGTTGTTACTCTATCCAGGGTGCTCCCAAGTCCCATCTCCACCCAACCTAAAAGAGGGGACTTCCACCCCTAGACCAAGTAGAGAGGGGCCACCCAGAACCCCCTCTATCTGGCAATCTGAATTCTTGCTAAGGCTGTGAGGCTAAGCACTGCAAGGGAATATAAAAAAAAAAAAAAGTTAAAAATATGTTTCTGGGTTCCCTGAGGGACAAGCCTGACTGCATAGGGGTTGATGTCAAAAGTATCCCCTCTCCAGGAAAAAGACATCAGGACGGGTATGGCCCTCATGCCTCACTGAACAACGACAGGAGGACTGGAGCCATTACAAGGTCCCCTTTAATTACTGGAGGTCAGGCCTTTATCCCCGCCTTGGCAAGATTAGAATCGCCATAGCCCTTCTATACTTGGAGAAGGGAGGAGATGTCAGGGGCAGCCCTGCTTATATACTGAAGGCCTAAAATCAGCCATAAGCCTAAAATCAGCAATAGGCCTGACTTACATGCCTGCTAACACAAAGTCTTGGGTCTCTATGGAAAAAACACTGAAACAGAGGGCTATAAATTATTGTAAACAGGCAGCTTTTGTTGAAATCTACCAGCCTGAGTAGTCATAGACCTGGTAAATAGGCAGCCTTTGGCAGATAGTACCAAATTACATAAGGACAAGTGAATCATAGGCAGAGTCATACTGACCTGACCCCTGAACCTTCACCCAGCTGATACCCTGTTCTGAAATATATCTGTACTCCCCCTGAACACCTATGCTCCTGTGTCATCCCCTTTCCCACACCTTGTATTTTTGTGTTTATAACCCCCATGTTAAAAAGTAAAAATTATGATTTGATAAACACACACACACACACACACACATTGTTCCCTGGATCTGCTGACTTAGCTCCTGACAATCTATTTTCTTGTTCTCGAAGTACTTTGAATTATAAAACGTTATTGTGGTTTTTGATAGTATGCTGGGTAAAATAATCTTTATTGATCTCATTTTAAACATCAAAGTTTGTAGTGAGTTAAAATGTCCTTTAACATAATTATAGGTCATATTTATTTTCATATTGTAAAATGTTAGTTAATCTGTTGAACATTTTAAAAAACTGGATTCCTTTTTGAGAATTTCATATATGAACACTGTATTTACATAATTTCCCCCTTTCTCTCTTTCCTCCCACTTTTCCCAACCCCCCATACTTTTTGAATACATCTTATTGCTTAATTATTGTTTATATATGTATACATGTATACGTATATATGTTTATACAAATATTGATAAATAAAGCGTTTTGGAAAAACTTATTGTCAAACCTAGTGTTTTTAGTTTATTAAAAATAAACAACTGATATTTCATCATAAAACTGGTATTTAAAAATAAGATCAAAGGATCACAATTAAGGAGGGTTTTGATGCCTCATTATAATGCAGCAGAGGCAGTATGGATGGAGAGGGGAAGAAAGGAAAGCAAAGGCACCACTGATAGAGACAACCAACTGTCATTAACCCATGCATCCCTACGTTAACGTTCCCTTCCTCAACACTGCTAATTCAAGCATTAAGTTTAGCCCAGATAAACCATGAAGAAGAAATTCAAACTAACGCATTGGCCAACCCTAGCACTTATGAAAACCCCTAGCAACAGTCTTTGTATCACTGCTTCCTCTGATCCCTTTTAGGCTAAATGAAATGCTTTCACTGTTGAAAGTTCTGTGGAAATCCAAAAAGCTGTGTCACTGCGGGCTTTAATCTTCGCTCTTGGATTAGTGTCCGTTTGGAGAAAAATTACATAACCATTTCATTTTTCAGGTAAAAAGGTAGATTTAGAGATCATGCTTAATCTTCTTCCACGATTTAGAATTGAACTCACTAATTAAACTTGCAGTAACTTCTTTTTCCCAAGGGCTTTAGTTTATGTCTATTCATAAGGGTGAGAAAAATACAATTAAGTCTGGCTTGATGCGGGATTTTCTTAAATTAAAGACAAAAAATAGACCACCCTCCCTGGAGGGATAAAATCCTTTAATTGCATCAAAACATCTTAAATATGGAGTCAGAAATTTAATAAAGGAATAAGAGGATTAGAGTGAAGAATACAGTACAATTAGAAGTAAGCCCAAGTTTATTTAGCAAAACTTATTCCTACTTAAAATTCACAGGTGAATAGTTCTAGTCAGAGCCTAGCACCAGTAAGCAAGCAAAAAATGAATTCTTACTAAAATGAAGTTGAAAACACAATGCATAATGCAGATGCATTAAAAAACCATTCTATGTGTGTGTTCACCCAAATAATTGCTTGTAGCTTTCTACTACTGACTCTAGTCTTTTCTCAACAGTATATTCCCTTCTCTAGAATCAAAATGCACTTTAATAATCCATCCATCTATTAATGGACAACTAGGTGAATAATTCCTTGCTGTAGTGGATGAAGAAACAATCATGTGTAGGGATGTAAATATTTCTATAGTAAAGTGTAGGGTTCTCTGGATGTATGCCCAGGAGTGAAAAAGCTGCAGTGAGTTGTGTCTCCTAGAAATGACAGGGATGCTACATCCATGCCAAAACAATATGACTGTTTAAATAAGAATGAAACAATGATAGTATCAACATACATGATAGTACAGTGGGTAGGAATCTCACTGAGTCCTACCTCTAGACAAAGAACTACAGGCACATAATGCCTGCTAAGAGAGGCAGAATTAGCTTCTCCCAAGAATGAGCTCTCTAGGTATTTATCCCATACAAAGGGATCAACTCTGAAAACATGCACAAAAATAACATAAATTAATTCATCAGGCTGCATATATATATATATACATACACACACACACACAGATGTTATGATACTAATCAAAAAAAAAAGATGCCATCAATTTGAGAGAAAAAAAACGGTATGGTTGGACAGAGGAGGAATTGGAGGGAGAGAGGGAAGGTAAGAAGTGAGATTGTTATATTTTAATTAAAAATATATTAATATTAATATGTATATTCAATAGTGAAAGTATAAAACAATGTGACAATCTACAGCTCAGAAAGGCTATTCTTTATTTTTTTATTGGATATTTTATTTACATTTCAGATGCCATTCCCCTTTCCCCATCCCCCCCAGAAAACCCCTATCCCATGCCCCCTTTTTCTTTTTGCTTTTATACACTTTTAAAAAAAATGTTAATCAATGGCTTTATAAGTTTGGTAATGCTCAATCAGAAGTGTAACCTAATACCCAGCCTAGATATATCAACTATCTTTGACTGGTGGAGACACGTGAACAACTGCCTCCATGTCTGCCCCCTCTTTCTCTCTCTCAGAGAGGCTATTCCAATGGTTCAAAAGTTCAATAAAATATTTAAATTAGGGGTCTGGATAATTTTGGTATGTGACTTTTTTAGGTGCAATTTTTAAACAATAAAGTTTATTAAATAAAAAGTACAAAGACTGAACATAAGTCTCAATTTTAGTGTTTCCTCTTGTTTCTTTTTTCCACTTTCAAAATTTTTGTTTTTCATTATGCATATGAGGCAAGGGGCATGTGCATGCAAGTGCCAGTGACTCCAGATGCCAAAGAGCTTATGCTCCAGGAGCTAGAGTCACAAGTGGTTGTAAGCCACTCAACCTGATTGCTGAGAAAGAAACAAGGGTCCTCTGCCTAAGCAGTGTGTAACGTCCACCTCTGAGCCTTCTCTTAGGCACCCCTGCTTAATTTGAATATTTTCAATAAGAAAGTAATTCTGGTAAATAAACAAAATGTTAAATATGACCAACAGGCTGCATTTCTCATGTATCTGAGTATATACTTTGAAATATTTATCTGTTAGTCTAAAATTACAAATTCCAAATAATTTTGTTAAAAAATATAGTAAAATGCAAAAGATTATAATACACAATTTTAACTGAAAAGTGGCCATTTTAATAGTACTGAACTTACTTCCCTATGTTCTTCCTGACAGAGTCAGAATGATATAGTGACTACAAACTACAAAACATGGCAGGAATTAACAATCATGAATGGTGTCTTTGTAAAACATCTGTTTTTCCTGCCCATTAAGAACAAGAGTATAAAAGGAGTTACTGTTGATACGTCTGCTATTCAAGCAAATCATAGCCTAATAGCATCAGTGTGCAGTCATCATTCTGCTCTCAGCAAGAGGAAATTGAAGCTTAATTAAAATATATTTCCTCATCACTTGTCCAAGGTGAGTAATTAGATGGACGAAAAACTAATAAACATCACCATTTTCAATATACAAGCTTGCAGCAAACATTGCTCCTTTCTCAATCTCCATGGAGACTGTGCCTTACTGTGTTCACTGTAGTCCTATCAGAAACGCCAAGAGGACGTTATTGGTTAGGATATCGTCCCAAGGCGAGCAGCCACCATCTTGAGGCATTCAGCTGTGCCCATGTGGAAAAGATCATCTCAGTTGTGTTTAATGACTATTGACACCCTGCATCCCCTTGTAGAGGGTGAAGAGAGTCATGAGACAGTCCCCACAACATCCAGCCATCCCATGTCACCTTCTATTTGCAACTTTGCCCATATTGCAGGTGGCCTCCAGGAGTTGCTAGAGAATATAGACCTGGGAAGACTAGAGGAAGGGACATCATGTATGCAGCTTTGGGGAAGCCATTATCCCTGCAGGTAAAAACTTTCTAATATACCCATTTTGAGGAAACTCCTGTTCCCCCAGGAAATGCCCATTATTTGCTCTACAGGGAACTTTGGCTGAATAGTACCTTTTTGATTTGTCATTGGGACCCCAGGAGGAGGATGAAACACTGCTTATCATTCCCCATGTAATAAAGTTTTAGCAATAAATTCTGAGAGACTGAGACCACAACATCTGATTATGCAGACAATTAACTTTTTGTAAAGTCATGACTGGGACAGAAAACAAGAAATTCGAGAGGACTAAATGATACTATCTCTGCAAAATCATTCCTGGAAAACTGTCCTTAGACAAATTATTCAAATTTAATAATTGAATTTAAATTCAAATTATTTAAATTAATTATTTCATATCTAAGTTATATACATAAACATTTAATGGTCAATAGTTACCTCCCATATGTGTTTGTACTTTGACGTAGAATGTCACTCCTCACTGCCACCCCTCCAAGGCTCTCAAAACCACATCCCTGTGATGTGCTGCACTCATTCATTCAAATGTTGTAGCTTTAGCATTCTGTATACAGATGCTTTTCCAGTTTGGGTGATTATTGTTCCATAAATTAAAACAAATTGAGAAAGATAGCTCCTTTACTAAACTGGTACTTAAAGAAAGTCTACACAAAACTACTGTCAACAGGTATTTTTCCACATAAATATAACACACTTTATTTTCAAGAACATAAATAACAACACATATTCTTAGAAACTATTTTTCCATGGACTAATTATATAGTTTGTCGTTAGCCTATTATTTATAATATTCCCATGTCAGCATGATAACATGAATTTAATAAAAGTGAAAATTAAATCATACTTTTGACTTTTCATTTACATTATCAGTAGGGTAGTGGATATATTGGGTAGTTTCTAGGAAGTCAGATCATTTTGAATAAAATGGCTGCTTCTAGTAACTCCATAAGCAAGTCTTCCCTGAGGATCATAGGCTGTCAGTCATAGATTTGCTTATGTGGCTAGTTCTAAACAACTCTGTTTTCTGAACATACTTTCTCAGTCCTCTGGGACCTAACACTTTCGGGGTCTTTTAAAATAATGGATCTCAATGTTCTCACATAAGACACTACCATATTACAGGAATTATTTTGTAATAACTCAGACATCAAAGCTCCAACATGTATACATGCTTAACACTGCTTTCATGATTTATGTGATATCTGCTTTTCTATGCTGAAATATTTTTAACATATTGATTTGAATAGAACAAGCTCACTCATTCCCTGTAAGCTCCTGCGATATTTCTCATAACTTCTGACACAAACCATAAGCCTAGTATTACTATGTTAAAAAGTACATAGGCCTCTGTTGGATTTCCTCACTTCCTGCACAGATGCTTCCCTGCAACAGGTGAGTTGGCCTGGAATCTTTTGACTCTTCTAACATAGTTTGTCTGTCAAATGGTCTACAGCTTAGTCTTTTCAAACATGATAATAGAGAGGGGGCGTGGAGGAAGAAAGAGAGAAGAGAGGGGTGAGGGGGGAGAGGGGGAGAGTTTATATAGTACAAATTGATTATGTTAAATCATATACCCTTGTAATTCCAAATTTTGTTCATCTCCCAGGCTGTAAACTCCAGGAGAACTAAAGCCAACTGAATCTGAAGCTTGACCTTGTGCTCAACAAGGTGGGGAGTTGGCAGTAGAAAATGGTAAGTCAGCAAGCAGCTGGGTGACTAGACTTGGCAGGGAGGAAAAGATGTGAAAGAAAATTAAAAATGCAAAGTCTGAGGTTGAGCCACATGAAGCTAGGCACTGTAAAACGCCTTTGAAGTTTCTTTGGAATGCATGACTTACATTTAAAACGTTTATTGTTATTAGTACGTTTAAGTTAAATTTGGTATCTAAGAGGATATGGCCAGTTATAATTGAGACAAAAAATTTAAGTGAGGAGAATCATCACATGGTTGAAAATCTAAAACAAGATTATGGCTGAATGTGCTTCTTTTCATATCTCTCTCTCTCTCTCTCTCTCTCTCTCTCTCTCTCTCTCTCTTACTTTTAAGAAGTCATATACAACTTACCTGTTTTCTCAGTAAAAAGTAAAATTAGAAAATAATAGTGCCACTCTACTGCCTGCCATAGATTCATTGTAAACACACTGTAAAATTGTTCCCTTCTTTTTTTTGACTTTCTATATTCCACTTTACCTACCCTAGCTGTTACCAATATATTCACATGTCTGTGAGAAAACACATATATGATTTAAGTATATGCATGTATATATTAAATATGCTTTTTATATTTAAATATTATAGGCCTATTTCATTTTTATTTATTAATCATTTTCATTGTTTATATTTCAAGTGTTATCTTCCTTCCCCGTCTCCCCTTCACAGCTCTCCCACCCCACAACCCTCCCCTTTGCCTCTAAGAGGGTGTTTTCCCACCCATCCACCCACTCCCACCTCACCCATCTAGCATCCCCCTTCTCTGTGAAGTCAAATTTTCACAGGACCAATCGCCTCTCCTCCCACGGAAGCATCAACAAGGCCATCCTCTGCTAAATATGCTCTAGGAGCCATGGGTCCCTCCATGTGTGCTTTTGGTTGGTGGTTTAGCTCCTGGGAGCTCTGAGGGGTCCAGTTAATTAATATTGTTGTTCTTCCTATGAGGTTATAATCTCCTTCAGATCCTTCAGCCTTTCCCCTAACTCTTTGATTTGGGTCCTCAGGCTCAGTCCAATAGCTGGCTCTGAGTATCTGCATCTGTCTTAGTCAGGTGCTGGCAGGGCCTCTCAGAGAACAACCATACCAGACTCCTGTCTGAAAGCACATCTTGGCATCAGCAATAGTGTCAGAGTTTAGGGTCTGTGGATGGAATGAATCGCACGGTGGGTGGGGCAGTCTGTGCATGGCCACCTATCTAAAATCTTTAACCCAAAATTGTCCCTGTCTAAAGAAAATGCTGGGACAAAAACTGGAGCAGAGGCTGAAGGCTTATTTCACCTTTAAATACTCATATTTACATGGAGACAGTCAGCAATAAATTTAGTATACAATCTATTATATTAGCACTTTACTAGTATTGTGGTTGGCAGAATCTGACGTGATGGCTTCCAACAACTGCCAACACCCAGTATCTGTGCCTGACTGTAACACCCTCCTTAAGGGCGGGGCCTGGGAACTTCCCTCTGACCCACAGAATGAAGCAACAAGAAGATATAGTTGGCTATGAGGGTAAAGGAGAGTGGTCTAGTCTTGTTGGGTGTTTCCTTTGCTTCCTCTGCTGTTGGAAGACCCAAAGTGAAAAAGTTCCTGTGGGAAGGAAGAACTAAGTGGAACAGCCCACAGTGAATGGATTAAGCACTGCTTTTGAGAGGGGATCACTTCTAAGAGGGACTAGGGTGACTGCAGGACTGATAGATACCCAGGGATACATGGTCACTGGGATCTGCAAGGTAAAACTGCTCTCAGGCTCCTAAACAGTAAACAACAATGAAACGTGTTCCCGGGAGAATCAGTTCAAGAATCGTCCATATTGTACTTCCTGAGAGAATACAGGTTTTCATTCTCAGACGTAATTTGTTCCTTTTTACCAGAAAGAAAAGAGGTATGTAACAAGTCAGCGTGTCTAATACTGCCTTTCATTTAGATACACCCCAATAGGCTCTTATTTCTATTTTTAGAGTGTACCAAATGAGTCAAACAACCTCTTTAAAAATAATTTTTTCAAACTTACACAACTTTGAAGATATTATTTTCATGACCTTCATACTTTCCCAAATGACTAAGCAATAAAAGGACAAATAATATTGACAAGTAAAACTATTTTATCTTACAAACATCCCACATCCAGAAAAGAAAAAAGACACACAGACACACACACACACACTCTCACACACACACGGGGTTGGGGCGGGGGGAGAAAGAAAGGAGCCTCTATGACGTACATGATTCAGTGCTGCAAAAAGAGTTATGTGTTCACTCAGTCACACTAGTTAAATTCCACAAAACTACTCACTGATGGAACCCAAGGCTAACATCCTCCAATCTTGCTTTATGTTTCTGTTTGTTTTTTCATTTGCTTCTTTCTTTAATGTTTGACAGTATATAGCCATACCTGCAGCCAGGCTTTTGGCTACTTCATGGGTTCCCTTTTATGGCTCTTTCAACCTCCCAAAACTCAATTTAAAACAAACAAACAAACAAACAAAAACAAAACAAAACAAAACAAAACAAAAAAACAAAACCAAAAAACGGCTAGAGGTGAAAGGGGGCATCCATCTTGTTAGACTACTTTCTGTTTATCAGGGGTGTCGATTTCCTTATGGTAGTTTGATCTTCATTGTCAGTATATCTCCAACCAGCACCAGCAACCTGCAACCAGGAGCAGCAGGAGGGGCAGCGGCTGCCACCACTCGGGGCTCTGGCATTTTTATACTCCCTCAAGAGTGCCCAGAATTCTGAACATTATGCACATGGAAAACTGGCAAAATCATACCCCTGCTAGAGTATGCAGCCATCATAGCAACTGTGGGTAATCTGAAGCAGCCCCATATCCTACACCTGGGATTAAAACAAAAACATGTTCCTGTAACATTTCTGTATTTAAAGACAGAATTCTCACTACACATACCTACCTACCCTGTGAAAATCCTGTGCTCTTAAAGAGTGATACCAAATAAAACTTCAGGATAGAAAAGAAATTCAGTCTTCGGACACAAAGATATCTTAGAGATGTTGGACTTGTTTGTGTATTTCCGAGCAAGGGCACTTGGAGTAATTGCAAAGATTCAGAATCCAGAATGTTTCTAGATATCCTTCAGAGTGCGCATAAGGCCTTCAGAGCAGACAACAAAACATAAGAGCATTTAACCCACCAAATACAGTGTATTTGTGACATACGACTTATTTACATAATTTAATTTAATGTTGCTACAAGGCTTCACTTTTTAGTTTCATATCTTGTTTTGGCGAATTTATATATGACTTTTGTAAGTAATTACTTTCACAAGTAATTACTATGCAAAAATGTACAAAAATGCTTTGTTAAGTTCTTTTTTACTGTCTGACTTCCTTATTTGTAGTAACATAAAAGTTGGAATTCAGAAGCAGAGTCAATGTGACAGAGCCTAAATGGTTATAATCCCTACCATATTTAAATACTATAACCAAAAATTAGAGTATGTTGAGGAGAAAATATTCCTGACCAAGGACTTTTGACTTTCATAGGCTCTACAGTTTCAACATCTTAGACTTCCAGGATCTCAAGTAAACTAAAATGTATCACCTTTTTAAGGACTAAACTGAGGTCATGTTTCCATATTTTAGAAGCAAAGCTAGATTGTAGTTAAAGAAGACTAAAGTACCACCTGTAAAATGTTCTTTGCATGCTCAAGACTCACTCACTTCTACAGAAAAAGCTAATGACATTCTCAGCTCCAGCTGTCTTCCTACCTCACACTTCCATGTAGTGTTCCAAATGCCCTACATGCCTGTATGGATAATGATCATTATATTAAGTTAAAATTTACCTATTAAAGACATATACCTAAAGGCTAATGACACCTCATAGATAATATAACAAATTGTAGCTGACTGTAAAAGGGCATCTTTTGCTGATTGCTCACATCTAGATGCTTTAAGAGATTTTATTTATGTTTTACATTTGTACACAAATGTGTGTTTGTGTACATGTACACACATGTGCAGGTGTGTGCACATACCAGGAAAGTGTTTCAGGTCCCTTGGAGCTGGCATTACAGGTGGCTGTAACCTGTTCAACATGGATTGAAAACCAAAGTCAGGCCCTCTGCAAGCTCTTTTAAACATAGAACCATCACTCTATGTTCTACCCATATGTAAGTTTAAATATCTGTGATTACCTGGAAAGCCAGTAATGAATCAAATTTATTCCAAATCACTCCAAAAGCAACGGTCAGACTTACTAAACCATCTCCATGAGACCTCAAAGATAAAATTATAAAGTAGCCAGAGGTCTAATGACCACTATGTATTGCAAAAAGGGCAACTCTAACTTCTCTATGAGATTCTCCAAATGTTGTTTGAAATCCCATTCCTTTGTACAAAGAATAATTAGGAGCAAAGCATCTTGCTTCCCACTTAACTAACCTGCTGCTGCTAGCATACTAGCAAATGCTTTTCTCTAGTTACGTGCTATGCTCTATCAGACTCTAGATGCCAGGCACTCATTTTAAGTGCTTAAATAACATGTACCGGTAGAAAGCACTTGATTACCAATATTATGAAAATGATATAAAATTAAACAATCTCAGATGTGCCACAGGGCATGGGACATAATTCTACAGGATTTCCCATAAAATAAAAGAGCTCAGTTAAATCTGAAGTTTAAATTCCAATTTGAAGCATAGTTCCACATTCATCTGAGTACTTTTGTTTACTGAATCTGGAAGTCTTACGTGAACTACCTAATAATTAGTATTTGCCAGTTTACTACTTTCTTCTTGGGTTTCATTTTCTTAATTTTCTGGAGGGGGTATGTCATATATGAGCGTAATATTTACATCATTTTCACCTGTTCTTTTCTCCTCTCCAGCTCCTCCTATGCCCCCTGCTCCCTCTCAAATTAGTCACTGCTTCTTTAATTATTGTTAGATAAACATATGCATATATATGTAACAAGTACACACAAAATTGACCAAGTACATAACCTACTGAGGCCATTCAGTGTTATTCATATGTAAGTATGCTTAGAGCTGACTATTTGTGATTAGATAACTTGTCAGGGAGTTCATTCCTGGAGAAAACTGATTTTCCCTTTTTTAGCAGTCAGTGATTACCTCTACCTCTCCATCTAAGGGTGGGCCTTTGTGAATTCCGCCCAATCAGGCTGCTATTTCAAATGTTGTTACCATTATGCAGGTCTTGTTTAGGCAGCCATATTATTGACATTTCATGGGTGCAGCTTTCCTGTCTTGTCTAAAAGACAATATATATATATATAGCAGCAGTAGGTACCCTGCTCCTCTGGCTCTTAGACTCTGTCATCTTCCAGGAATTTTCCTTAAGCTTAGGTCTAGGAGTTACATTATAGATACATCAATTATGGTTGAGTACGCCTGCTGTCTGTTTAGATGTAATGTCTGTTCAATAGGAGGAAATTTACGTCTGACACTAAATCTAGTCAACTTTCTGTGGCTGGAGCAGTCATTGACTCTAGAAGACAACCTACTATTGCCATTCTCCTAAACGAATACCATGTCTAACTGTATTGTAAACAGTTTTCTTTTTTTGTTCCCACAGATAAGTGTAGCTTTCACACTCATTAAAGAAGTTTCCATTTGTAATTAATTGATGGGCATTGTTACAGAGATCCACAACTGGACAAAATTCAGGGTTTCCATCTTTTCTCTAAAACATTTGCTTTGATTTTTATTTTCATTTTCATTTTTATTTTATTTATGTAATGTGTGAGACACATTACAGCTCATAAAAAGATAAGTAAATCCATGTGTATGTGTGTACATGTATGAGAATGTATGCATGTTCTCCTGAGTATAGCACACATGTGGAGAGCCTAGGGCAACTCTAAGTGTTAGTCCTTCCATTTACCCTGTATGAGACATTGCCTGTCCACACTGTGTGTGCCTGGCTAGCTGACATAAACATTGTTGTAGACTCTCCTGTCTCCATGTCCTCTTTCTCTTGAAGAGTAGTATGGTTACTGAGCCATCCTATAGCATCAGCTCCTCCACAGGTTCTTGTGATTCAAACTCAGCTTCTTAATCTTGTGTACAAAAGCATTCCCTTCTAAACCTTCTCCGGAGACCCAGATGAATAAGTTTCCAGTCATCATTTTCTGCACCACCACTATCCATTTGCTTTATCAAAATCACTCTCCTGCTATTAGAAGTATGAAAACATGCATTCTGTAAAGACTAACAAATTACATACCTGTGAGTAATTTAGGAGAAGCCCACTCAATAGAATATTCCTTTCTCTCACTTCCTTTGCTAATTCCCTAATCCACATCAGGCTTTCCATCTTCTGAGCGAGAGGTACAAATGTGAAGTCAAAGCAGTGCACCTGAAAAACGCAAGCAAAATGCTGTTCTCTTCTGCTTCCTCTTGAGAAAAGTAAAGCTCAAAACACAACACAATATTGTATTGATTTCGTTAATACATGTTAACAATTTCCAGTGTCTGTTAGACAATACACATCTTAGCAAGTGAATCACTCCTCCCTTTAAAATACAAAGTGAATACACAATGGAAATACATCATTGAAAACTATGCTACCCTTCTGTTGAAAATCATATAACCAATTATATAAAAACATGATTTCACTAAATTTAACTCATAATCTAAAATAAGGTTCATTATTTCTTAGCCTATAAAAAGTTAATAAAATTCAAGGGAACCAATATGTACAGTATTTTAGAGTACTAGACAGCTCCAATAAATAATTATCTATGTCTATATTGAACCCAGAGCATTTTTCTATGGAATACTGGGATTAGCAATATCAGTATTTAAGAAAATATGGCATTAAGGGACTGGCACTGGGAGTTTGAGCATGTGCCAATGAATGTATGAATAACACAAATCAGACTTGGCATATTTTTTTGTGGGGAGGGTACAAGGGTTGGAACATGGACCTGAGAGGACTGCGAAGTAAAAGTGATCAGAGTACATTGTGTGAAATTGCCAAATAATAAATTCAAACATAACAATTTAATTAAAATTTAAGGGATCTCAGAGGGATCTTTCAAGGTAATTTGTTAAGTGGAAACATAAATCAGTGGTTCTCAAACTGTGGGTGGTGACCCTGCAGGGGTTGACGGTCCCTTTCGCAGGGTCACATAAGACCACTGAGAAACACAGGCATTTACATGATGAATCAAAACAAAAGCAAGATTACAGTTATAAAGTAGCAACAAAATAATGTTATTGCTGGGGTCATGACAACATGAATGGTATTTCAGGGTTGCAACATTAGGAAGGCTGAGAAGCGCTGGCCAAAATGATACAAAGAACACTAAGAAACATATGTCCTTCTAAATACCTAACTTAAAATATTTTCTCAGTATTAGACATTTCCCTATTATATATGCTTACTGACCAGAAACATTTAAAGTGTACATTCCCCTCATGCTCTGTATAGACACAGCCCTTGTATCCCCATGGAAATACAGTTCATAGGAAACATACATTCTATTATGTTCCTTTTATAGCATAAAGGAATGAGTTTTTTCACCCTAATGACGCATTTTTCAGGTGAAAATATCTATATAAAACTCTTTATTTTTCTTTTATTGCTGGAGATTAAGCCAAGGGCCCGACACATGGCTAGCATGCATACTACTTTCGAGTTATGTCCCAAAGCCTATAATGTTTATTTTAAAAAGACTTATCCAATGATTTTTTTTGGTGGTCGTTGTTGGTTTTTTGAGACAAGGTTTCTCTGTATAGCCCTGGCTGTCCTGGAACTCACTCTGTAGACCAGGCTGGCCTCAAACTCAGAAATCCGCCTGCCTCTGCCTTCCAAGTGCTGAGATTAAAGGCGTGCGCCACCACCGCCCTGCTATCCAATGATTTTTAGTACATAGTTTTTTTCAATAGATTTTCAACAACAATGTTTGAGAACTTGTCATTAAACATTGTTAATTGAAAATATGTAAATCTAAATGATATAAGTAAAATTCTATGTCAAAAAATAAATAAAATGACATTCCACAAAGAATCTAAAAGGAAAGAAGGCAAATGTTTTTCAAAGAAATTAAAGGCAGAAAGGCTTTCCAACGAGCTAACCAGCAGACGAGTAAACAGTGAGAGCATAGGACTCTGGAACCGTCTGCTCTTCTTCTCTGCTTCTCTCACAACTCATAAAGGCAGGATTTCTGCTGTCTTCTGAGGCAATGCTGCTTGTGGTAAAAACAACTTCAGTATAGTGAGCTGTAGCAGGGCCAGAAGAGTGAAAAGTACTATAAATGATAAACTTTCCACCTGTGAGGTGTAGACTGCAGATTTGTGTTTGGTACACAGTCCTTCAATGCCCACTACTTATAACAAGAGATGTAGGTTGCCATTTAGAAGTCCTGTAACCATGGCTTACCAACCATCTCAAAAGAGATGAACTGAAGAGATTCTTTTATATCATTGATCAAACTACCTCTACAAAGTCTCCTTCCTATGGGCTTATAATATTTAAGTAGACTGGAATTGCTCATAATAGGCTTGCAAAGAAAAAGCAAGCTAATTTACCAAACTCCAGACAATTGCAAAAAAAAAAAAAAAAAATTACTCATGGATAGAACGTTAAGTCAGAGGGTTGACTAGGCATATAAACTCCTCTTCAGTAATGCTGTCACAGACGATACACCTTGATACTGAACCACTTGCTGAAAGACCACTGCTTTATGATGCTGAAACCTTCAAAATACAATTAGATTTTTAAATCTGCATAAGTACCAGTTTCATGTAGACACTGTAAAATTGTGCTGGCTAACATGTCATCCATAATTAATGAGTGAACTAACAAATGGCTTATGTACTTAACCTTGGACAGCTCCATGGGTGGCAAGGGCTCTGGATCCAGTGTTTGCTCTAGCCCATCTGTGCCTCCTGTCCCTGACAGTCAATCCCACACATGCTTTAAATTTCTTGAGTGACCAGCTAGTATATCATGGGTCCCAGACGAATTCCAATTCATTTTTAATAATTTAAAATGCGATTTTCATTTACCTCCAAGGACAGGTACATTTGTCAGAGGAGCAGAACTAACTAAATATTAAGTATAATAAAACTCCAGTCGCCCACTCTTAATTCCATTGTTCGTGTTTCTAGGAAAGCTAGAGAAAGAAGTCAAGATTTGTGGTATGAGAGGAAAGAGACTGTTTATTTTACTAAGACAAAACTTGATTTCTGGAGCTTAAATGTATCCAAATAACACACTGCTCAAAGCCAACAAATGTGCAAGGAAGGGTGGTCAGGGAGAAAAAGTACTGGTAATTATCAAATAAATGACTTAGAAGAAAACAGATTCAGACACAATACACACACAGTGATTTTTGACACACTAGATACTATAAAATGATTCACATGTGTACAAAAAAGTAACTGGTTAAATGAGGCTCTGCATAGCCAAAGCACGGCTTTCAAGAGTGCGTGGGACCCATCCAGCAGCTGGTAGAAGCAGCCAGCCACTAAGTCCATCAAAGCAGACTCTGTCTCTAGGAGACCTTCAAAACCTTTTAACTTGCTTCAACTAGTTAAGAATTACAGGAAATCTATTAATAAAATTACTTGAATTTAATGAACATACTTCAAAAAACAAAAATAAAACGCAAAAAACAAGTACCTCACACTGAACTGACTCACTCAGAGCAAGTCTCAATATCTTCATGAAGATCAAGACAGAATTTTTGATAAATGGACACAAATTAAGTTATGAACTATCAGGGAAACCCAGATCAAGTGCTTACCAACTACTTTTTAAAAATTTTCCAAGCCACCATCAAGCTTACCAGACTGGGAAAATAATAGCATCCAACAAAACAAAACAGTAAATAAGAAAAACATTTTAATGAAAATGTCAACTACACAGAATTTCAATTTTTCTTTTGATTTTAAGAATAAGTGTTTTATAAAAGTCTTAATGTTATACTTGAATACACGCTGTTTTTTCTATCTTTATTTGAAAGGTCAAAGTAACAGAACCAAAACTTTGTATTTTAAACAATCAGGAAAAAAATTAAAAGCGTTTACTAAAATTCATAAGATTGATTTTCCTTGCAATTATTTCACACAGTGGTCTGCCTTATAAGACTATAACTTTGGTTCTGGCATTCAGTTCCCAGCACCCACAGTGAACAGCTTACAGTAACCTATAACTTTTGTACTAGATGATCCAATTCTCTCTCCTCATCTCAACAGGCAGTTGCATGAACATGACCATAAGCATGCATGCGTGCACACTCACACAGACACGTACACAGAGACATACATATACAAACACATACACCACATACACATGGGAGGAGATTTTGAGTTAGATTTTGAATTTGTTTAAAATTAGTATTATGTATGGGTGTTTTCACTGCATGTATATCTGTGCACCATGTGCATGCAGTGCCCACAAAAGCCAGCGTGGCCATCAGATCCTCTACAACTGGAATTTCATATGGTGACTGCCACCATGTGAGTGCTAGGGATAAAACCTGGGTCCTCTGAAAGAAGGAGCCAGTGATTTTAGTCATTGACTCCTCTCTCTCTCACATACAATCATTTGTTTTCACAGAATATAACTTTGCCATTGATTGTACAGAAAAATGATGTTATGTGTTATCCACAACAGTAATTATCAACACAGCTGGATCAGATGGAATAAACATTAGAAATGGAGGTTATATGAGGCATACCATTAACATTTATTTTACTTTTTCTCTAGAGAAAATTATCAGTCTATAAACTGCTATAAACTGTGAATCTTCAAGAGTTTCCTATACTATATGTATTCAAGTGCTCCTCCTCTTTCAGAGGGTTAGGCCTTGGAAAACTTGCCTTAGAAAATGGAACTATCATTAAGTGAAAATGCATTTAATATAGCTACACCAGATATTACAGCTTAGCACCTCTGTAGAGCGTCAGTCATTTATTCTTATGCAGACACATGTCTGGTGAGAAACACAGAGTCACTGTTGAGAGCATGGCACTGCAGTATCTAAGACACACTGGGACAAAAAAAAAAAAAAAGACAAAAAATAAAATCCAAAACTCAACAAATGGTTTCTACTGAGTTGGTAGCAATTCTCTCCAGTCACAGAAAGTTTAAAACTCTCATGTTAAAACATCTTAAATTGGAGCAATCTGTATATTTCTATGACTTGCCAAAATTTTGTTTTATATCATGAAACATAAAAGTTGTCTGTAGGTGATCTGGATACGCGTTATGTGAATTTTGTATGCACGTTAATTTTTTTGAAGTTCACCCATCAATCAAAGAGGCTGTATATATTTACACCATCAGCTACAAAGTTCATCACACACTACGTTGAACTTGTAAGAAAAGATCTATGCATATCTACATTTGTAAATGTTTTTAACATATTTGTGGAGTGAATATAATTACAAATAGAAAACAGCATTAAATGGGCTTTTCAGAAGATAAGGTATCAGGATTTACTCCCCTCTTCCATTTTGCTTTTATACCATTTTAATTACATGCATGTATTAAGGTCAGTTCTAGGTTGAGGAACTAGCAATACAATAGATGCAAATAGTCAAGGAACAAGAAGACAATAAACACAAATAGTCAAAGAACAAGCAAAGCAATAAACAAAATTTCATGAACACTACCATGATCAGTGTTTCTAAGGGCTTATCAGGATTGTTAAATCACAAAAACATCTCTGTGATGAAGCCTATCGATCATGGTGAAGAATATTTTTGATGTATTCTTGGATTCAGTTTGCAAATATTTTATTGATTATTTTTAAATGTATGTTCATAAAAGAAACTGGCCTGTAATTCTCTTTCTTTGTTTAGTCTTTATGTGATTTGACTATCAGGGTAGCTGTAGATTCATAAAATGAATTGGGTAATGTTCATTCTGTTTCTATTTTGTGGAATAATTTGAGGAGTATTGGTGTTAGCTCTTCTTTGAAAGTCTGATAGAATTCTGTGCTAAAACCATCTGACCCTGGGTTTTTGGACTGTTTCTTCTTTTTTTTTAATTGTAGTGCTGTAATAGGTTTGGCCCCCACAGTCTCATGTGTTTGAATATGTTTGGCCCAGGGTGTGGCACTATTGGAAGATGTGACCTTGTTGGAAGGAATGTGTCACTGTTGGGGTAGGCTTTGAGATCCTCCTCCTGGCTGCCTGGAGGACAGTTTTCCCCTGACTGCCTTCAGATCAAGATGTATAATTGCTAGCCTCTTCTCTAACACTGTGTCTGCCTGGACACTGCCATGCTTCCTGCCATGATTATAATCTGAACCAATAAGCCAACCCCATAAAATGGTGTCTCTTATAAGATTTCCTTGGTCATGGTGTCTCTTCTCAGCAATGGAAACCCTGACTAAGACACCTATACAAATAAAAAAACGTATCTTGGGAATGGAGAGATAGTTCAGTTGTTAAGAGCATTTGACACTCTTGCAGAAGATCTAGGTTGTGTTTTCAGCACCCACACTGTGCCTTGCAACCATATGTACCTGCCCTCTTCTGACTTTCATGGACACAAGGCATAAATATGGTATATATATATATATATGTATATATATATGTGTGTGTGTGTGTGTGTGTGTGTGTATACATACATTGAAAACACACAAATAAAATAAATAATAAATCTAAAATTGTATGTTTTTGATTTGTCATTATCAGGAATACAGAAAACATAACAGCTATTGGCAACTTAAATCACAAGGAAGAATTCAAAATTTAAGCTTTCTCCAGTACAAGTTTTCGATGGATGCCACAGTTTACATCCTTTTATATTGTGCAGTTGCTTAAATGATTGTAGGTATCACTTCTGTCAAAAGCTTTATGCCAACAAGAAGTGAGCAAGGTCCTTGTGTTGGGTTTTTATCCCATCCATTTACAACTTAGCCACACACAAAGTCTCAAGACACAGGGCATGGGCAGAAATGCATTCACATCCCTTGCTGCTGTGGAACAAGACTGATCTCCAGTTTGATTCCCAATTGAGTCCATCTTCTCATCTCATATGTTTTGAGCAGTGCCTGTAAGGAACTTACTGCTGCCCACTTTGGCCCTCACAGGAATGGCCTACTAAGCTCTACTCATGTATTCTAAGTTCTCTTTAACCCATGACTTCAAACATTTCCTGTACTACCAATCGTTGGCATTAATTTTCTATCATACTGTAAGTAAAAACCAAAAGGACCTTGCTTATAAGGAGAAGATGCTTCTTTTGGCATGTGGGTTTAGAAAATTTAGTGCAAAAGTAGCTGACTGCAGCCTTCTGGGTGTGAGAACAGGCAAGAAATCAGGGTACATAGCCTAACTTCTTGCTACTGAGTGAACAAGTCCATGATAAGTTGACCAGCCTTTAAGACATGAGCCTTTGAAAGCCATTCCAATAGAAACTGCAGTACACACTGGTTATAGCTACCTACTGTACAGCAAAAGTGCCTATGGCTTGCAGAGCTCAAGATACTCTTACCCTAGACAGGGATGACCTGCCAACTCCCCCATACAAAGAAATTAACTTCAGACAAAGGATTTCAGCTACTTCTTGTTTGGGAATGTACTAAAATGGGAATTTTCTATTAAACTATTTTTAAGATGCCATTTTCTTCTAATGATATATATTTCAATTACTCAAAAAGGACAAGTATTGACATTACTCAGGCATCTTATGTGGTAAGGCAGATTGAGTATGAGGCTTAAAGCTGAACTTGGGATAATGGTATTTATGACAATCAACTCTAACAACTGCTGTGAGGATTAAAGGGAATCATTTATTTTTAAAAGAGAATGGTGACTCATTTCTTCAACCATCAATAAGTGTCTGCTTATGACTAATGTTGATATAATTACATTAATAATATGCATTAGCAGGTAACATTTATTAGGAGGCTTCTGACAGTTACAAATGGAGTGGTAATTCCATCTCCTCCAAAATTTGAAGAGCAAGAAACAAAAGATCCCCATTAAACTGTATTGTTTCGCCAGGCTGGGAACTCAGTCATGATCATACATACACCTACTGAAGAAGGTAGCCAGTAGAGCTCTTCAGTGCTCTCTCAGCAGATTCTAGTTGAGTATTCTCTTTGGAGGACTCAATGATGTGTATGTATTAGGTGCTACCACTTACAAAGGTCTCCAATAAAGATGTGTGCATGGGTGGAGGATGGGGGGGGTTACATCATGATAAAATTTGCTGTGCTTCACCTCAGCAGTGACTCAGAAATAAGTCTTAGTTTCAGAATCCTATAAAATAAAACCTCTGGTGCCTGGAAAATTGAATTACACTCTGCTTTTCCAAGGGAACATACGGGATATTGTTGCAAACAGCATTCCAGTCTACGCATGTTAGCACACAGTGATTCTTTGCACTACCTCCATCATCTTCCCACACATTCAATAAAAGCATTTCAGAGTCTGAGAAAAATGCAAACGTGAACTATTTTTAGGTCACTTCATGTTCTTATCCTGTGGGAGCAGCACTTGGGTTTGGTAATGTTCTGGCCATTTTCTTGTCTCTCCTAGAGAATCAGCCCAAAATTGCTTTGAGTTTTTGTTTCATTGGCTGGTCTACTCCTGTTTTAGTTTTCAAGATATAAACTATTGCAAAAGAAATGGTACAAAAAGCATAGACCATAACTCAGAAACTGTATAAGACTTGACAAAGACATTGACATATTAAATAATAATATATTTATATGTAAGTAATACATGCATATACTATATGTGGTGTCATTATATGAAAAGTACTATTTAAACTTTAAAATTGGAATATTAATGGAGCAATAAATACATCAAGCTTGCCATTATGGGAAATTTTCCTAAATATACTGTGACAAAAATACTGAGATTATTCCTTGGGCACACAGTCTTCAGAACAAAAAGATTCTTCTTGAATGATTTCTAGTTTATTATCAGTTCCCAGTTTCATGGGACATAAAATCAAGAGTTAAACCTTTCTCCCACTTACTAAAACAATAATTCTTTTTTTGTTTGTTTGTTTTCTGAAGTATTTCTTTTGTTGTTTAGTATTGTTTTGTTTCTTAAGATGGGCCATCCAGAGACTGCCTCACCTAGGGATCTATCCCACATACAGTCACCAAACACAGACACTATTGTGGATGCCAAGAAGTACATGCTAACAGGAGCCTTATGTAGCTGTCTCCTGAGAGGCTCTACCAGAACCTGACAAATACAGAGGAGGATGCTCACAGCCAACCTTTGGACTGAGCACAAGGTCTGCAATGGAGGAGTTAGAGAAAGGAATGAAGGAGTTGAAGGATTTTGCAACCAAAAGGAAGACCATCAACAAAACAGACCCTCCAGAGCTTCCAGGGACTAAACCACCAACCAAAGAATACACATGGAGGAAACCATTGCTCCAACCACATATGTAATAAAGGATGGCCTTGTGTGGAATCAATGGAAGGAGAGGTCCTTGGTCCTCTGAAGGGTCAAAGCACCAGCATAGGGGAATGCCAGGGTGAGGAGGTAGGATTGGGTGGGTGGGTGGGGAAACACCCTCATAGTAGCAGGGGAGGAGGGATTGTATAGAGGGTTTCTGGGGGTGGGACTGGGAAAAGAGATAATATTTGAAATGTAAATTTAAAAAATATACAATAAAAATGGCGGTCTCTAATATATGTCGAGCATCTTCTGGGTATATGCCCAGGAGTGATATAGTTGGGTCCTCAGGTAATGCTATGTCCAATTTTCTGAAGAACTACTAGACTGATTTTGAGAGTGGTTGTACCAGCTTGCAATCCCACCAACAATGGAGGAGTGTTCCTCTTTCTCCACATCCTTGCCAGCAACTGCTATCACTTGAGTTTTGGTCTCAGCCATTCTGACTGGTGTGAGGTAAAATCTCAGGGTGTTTTGATTTGCATTTCCCCAAGATGACTAAGGATGTTGAACATTTCTTTAGGTGCTTCTCAGCCATTTGAGTTTCCTCAGTTGAAAATTATTTGATTAGTTCTGTACCCCATTTTTAATAAGGTTATTTGGTTGTCTGGAGTATAATTTCTTGAATTCTTTGTATATATTGGATATTAGCCCTCTATTGGATGTGGGATTGGTAAAGATCTTGTCCCAATCTTTTGGTTGCCATTTTGTCCTATTGAGTGTCTTTTGACTTACAGAAGCTTTGCAATTTTATGAGGTCCCATTTGTCAATTCTTGATCTTAGAGCATAAGCCAGTGGTGTTCTGTTCAGGAACTTTTCTCCTGTGCCCAGGTATTCGAGGGTCTTCCCCACCTTCTCTTCTATTAGTTTCAGTGTATCTGGTTTTATGTGAAGGTCCTTGAACCACTTGGACTTGAGCTTTGTACAAGGAGATAAGAATGGATCGATTTGCATTCTTCTACATGCTGACGTCCAGTTGAACCAGCACCATTTGTTGAAAATGCTGTCCTTTTTCTACTGGATGGTTTTAGCTCCTTTGCCAAAGATCAAGTAACCATAGGTGTGTGGGTTCATTTCTGGATCTTCAACTCTATTCCATTGATCATTCTGCTTGTCTATGTACCAATAACCATGCAGTTTTTATCACTATTGCTCTGTAGTACAGCTTGAGGTCAGGGATGATGATTCCTCCAGAAGTTCTTTTATTGTTGAGAATAGTTTTCACTAGCCTGAGTTTTTTGTTATTACAAATGAATTTGCAAATTGCTCTTTCTATTTCTGTGAAGAATTGAGTTGGAATTTTGATGGGGATTGCACTGAATCTATAGATTGCTTTCAGTAAGATGGCTATTTTTATTATATTAATTCTGCCAATCCATAAAAATGGGAGAGCTTTCCATCTTTGGAGGTCTTCTTTGATTTCTTTCTTCAGAGACTTGAATTTGTTGCCATATAGATCTTTCACTTTCTTGGTTAAATTCACACCAAGGTATTTTATATTGTTTGTGACTATTGGGAAGGGTATTTCCCTAATTTATTTCTCAGTCTGTTTATCTTTCGAGTAGAGGAATTAATTAATGATTTGTTTGAGTTGGTTTTATATCCAGCCACTTTGCTGAAGTTGTTTATCAGGTTTAAAAGTTCTCTGGTGGAAGTTGTGGAGTCACTTAAGTATACTATCATATCATCTGAAAATAGTGATATTTTGACTTCTTCCTTTCCTATTTGTATCCTGTTGACTTCCTTTTGTTATCTAATTGCTCTGGCTAGGACTTCCAATACTATATTGAATAGGTAGGGTGAGAGTGGGCAGTCTTGTCCAGTCCCTGATCTTAGTGGGATTGCTTTATGTTTCTCTCCATTTAGTTTGATATTGGCTACTGGCTTGCTATATATTGCTTTTACTATGTTTAGATATGGGCCTTGAATTCCTGATCTTTCCAAGACTTTTACCATGAAAGGATGTTGAATTTTGTCAAATGCTTTCTCAGCATCTAGTGAGATGATCATGTGGGTTTTTTCCCTTTGAGTTAGTATATATAGTGGATTATATTGATAGATTTCTGAATATTGTACCATCCCTGCATTCCTGGGATAAGGCCTACTGTATCATGATGGATGATTGTTTTGATGTGTTTTTGGATTCGGTTTGTTAGAATTTTATTGAGTATTTTTGAGTCGATATTTATAAGGGGGATTGGTCTGAAGTTTTCTTTCTTTGTTGTGTCTTTGTGTGGTTTATTTATGAGCCTGATTGTGGCTTGATCCACTATGTTCAAAGCAGCCTTATTTATAATAGCCAGAAGCTGGAAAGAACCCAGATGTCCATCAACAGAGGAATGGATACAGAAAATGTGGTACATGTACACAATGGATATACATTGGATATCCATGGATACACATTGGATATACAATGGATACACAATAGAGCATTACTCAGCTATTAAAAACAATGAATTCATGAAATTCTTAGGCAAATGGATGGAACTAGAAAATACCATCCTGAGTGAGGTAACCCAATCACAAAAGAACACACATGATATGCACTCACTGATAAGTGGATATTAGCCCAAAAGCTCACAATACCCAAGATACAACTCACAGACCACATGAAGCTCATGAAGAAGGAAGACCAAAGTGCATGTGCTTCAGTCCTTCTTAGAAGGAGTAACAAAATACTCATGGGAGCAAACATGTAAACAAAGTGTGGGACAGAAAGTGAAGGAGGGGCCATCTGGAGACTGTCTACCTGAGTATCTATCCCATGTGCAGTCCTCTACACATGGTAAGGTAGACACTGATGTTGTTACCAGGAAGTGCATGCTGACAGGAGCCTGATATAGCTGTCTCCTTAGAGGTCTGCCAGAGCCTGATAAATACAGAGGTGGATGCTCACAGCAACAAGATGTTGGGGAGAGCAACAAGATCAACCAACTAAAGGTCCCAGGGTCTAAACCACCAGCCTGTGAACACGTAGGGAGGGCCCCAGGGCCCCAGCTTTATATGTAGGGGAGGATAGCCTTGTTGGGCATAGGTGGGAGAGGAGGTTCCTTGGTCTGGATGCCCCAGTGTGGGGGAATTTGATTGAGGGGAGGTGGGAGTGGGTGGGTAGGTGGGGGCACATCTTCATAAAAGCAAGATGAGGGGGATGGGATAGAGGGTTTTGCGGTGGAGGGAAATGGGGAAACAGGAAAACATCTAAAATGTAAATAAAATATCCAATAAATAAATAAATAAATAAATAAATAAATAAATGGAGGTCTCCAAAAGGATATAAATGGTATATACTCAGTAATAAGTATCAATTAGGCCAAAAAGTACAGAATACACAGGATACAATCCACAGCACTCAAGAAGGTTAACAAGCTGAAGGGCTGAAGTGTGGATGCTTCAATCCCACTTGGGAGGGAGCAACCCCAGGAGGGGAGAGAAAGGGAGGAACCTGGGTAAGAAAGTGGACAGGGAGGGAAAGAGGGGAACATGACCAGGTATTGGGTGGGGAAAACCAGGGTGAAGTCCTGAGGACCAGCAGAAAGAATTTTAAAAAGGCAACCTTGTGAGGTAGGAGATGGGGGGACTCTATAGAATGTACAGAAACCCGGGAGGTGAGAGATGCTCAGGACTCAAAGGGACCTTAGATGAAATGCTCAACAGTAGGGAGAGAGATCCTGTAGAGTCCATCTCCAATAGAAAAACCGGGCATCAATCAGAGGAATGGGTTTGCCATCCCACAGTCAAAAACCTGACCCAGAATTGTTCCTGTCTAAAAAAACCTGCAGAGATTAAAGTGGAGAAGACACTGAGGGAAAGGGGGTCCAGTGACAGGCCCAAACTGGAATCTAGGTCAAGGGAAGGCTACAAGAGCTGGCACTATTACTGATGCTATGGTGTGCTTACAGACAGGAGCCTTGCACGGCTGCCCTCCAGGAGGCCCATCAAGCAGCTCTAAGAGTCAAAAGCAGATACTTATACTCGACCAATGGACAGAAGCTAGGGACGCCTGTGGTTGAATTAGGGAAAGGCTGGAAGAAGCTGAAGAGAAGGGTGGCCCTGTAGGAAGACCAGCAGTCTCAACTGACCTGGACACCCCCGCACCTACCCAAGATCTCCCAGACACTGAGCCACCAACCAGGCTGTATACACCAGCTAATATGAGGCCCCTGACACATATACAACAGAGAACTTCCTGGTCTGGCCTCAGTGAGAGAGGATGTACCTAACCCTCGAGAGACTTGTGGCCTCAGGAAGTGGGGATGTCCGGTGCGGCGGGGTGAGGGCATCCTCTTCCAGAATGGCGGGGGGGGGGGGGGGGGGGCGGTCAGGAATGGGGTGAGGAACACTTGCAGGGCGGACTGGGAGGAGGATAATGACTTTGCTGTTTAAAAATATTAAAGAATTAAAAAAAAGATGGGGGTCTTACTATGCAGCCCTGACTGGCCTAGAACACTGTATGTAGACCAGGTTGGCCTCAAACTCGCAAAGATCCACCTGTCTCTGCTTCCCAAATGCTAGAACTAAGGTGTGCACTTCCCACACTTAAATATTCATTCTCTGCCCAAGCCATGAAACTTGAGCTGCTATGACAGATAAACCACCATCACAATTTCTTGGACCACTATTAAGCAGTTTCTTCTAAATAAACTAAATTCATCAAATTTAAGTAATGGTTCTTAACCTATGGGCCATGACCCCTGCTGGTGTCACATATCAGATATCCTGTATATCAGATATTTACATTATAGTTCCTATGTATCAAAATTACAGTTATGAAATAGAAAAGAAATAATTTTATAAACGTATGATTGGGGGTCACCACAACATGAGGGACTGTATCAAAGGGTCAGAGCCTTAGGCAGACTAAGAACCACTGCATTAAGAGACCTCCCTGCTTAGTTTCATCCATTCTTTATGCTGCATTCAGAGTATCAAATGTACATGTTGCATGTTGTCACATCAGTTTTCACTGAACAGAACTTCAACTTAGAAGTACAACCTTGACTCTTAGCCATATTCGCAAGCATTCCTTAGTTGTCTGTAGCCCTTCTACTACAGATCCATCCACCAGTTCTTTCCAGCTCCACCCACTCTTTGTTACTCTATCGTGAAGCAAAGATGTTCCTCTGACACCACAGAGTTGGACCCTGTTCTATCTCCAGTCTCTGCAACCTTAACAGACCTCAATAGGCTAAACAGTCAATTTATGATACATGGCTCACTCTAAACACTAGAAGTTACATTTGCTGTCACTTAGCCTAGCACCTGGTATTGGTTTTCTAAAATATTTCTTTATTCCGTATGCACCATGTATTTTAAAGAAAAAGAAACCAGCAGTTCTTGAGCTGTTAGCAACTACAGCATTTCCCTAGTTACTATGATCACTACATTAAGTACTAATTTTAAAATCCTCATTTAAATTTTTTTTCTTAAGAAAAGTTGTTTTATTTCAAATGACAGAATCCAGTGTTTTCTAGAGAGGCTAGCCTTCAGAAATTCCCAAATCGCCTATAACTGGTCATGGTTACTGGCTTCAAACCTCAGTTGAGAAAAAGGCACTTTCATTTTTTTTTAATTTTAATTTGATATTTTAAAAGATAAATATCATTATATCTGTACTTCACTGAAATAAAATAATACAAAACTTGCCTAGCATAAAATACAACAACTACTTCAAATAGGATGTCTTGTAAATGGAATAATTTTATAATGCAAAATGCAAGCACTTTAAAATGTTTACCACGCAGATGTTTGTTAAATACTATATGAATCTATAGCACTAAAAAGTTAATTATGTAATACAGAGAACAGTTCACTGGAAGTGACTACTAGATTTTATCCATAATTTACACAGAATTGCAAGACATTCTCAAAAATGAGGCACAAGACAGGCATACAAGAATAGCCTGGTAGGAAGAAATGATTAATTTTACAACTGTTTTCTATAGAGAGGCAGAGGAAGATAATGAAAAGTACAAAGCAAAGATCTAGGATTAGCTTATAAAAACCACGCTGTGAAAAAACAAGAAAATAAGAATGTCAAACACAGAAGAATAACACAGAAGAAGGCTTCTTGATCTCAAAAGTGGTTTGAAATTTGCAAGTCAATTAGACATTGGGGTGCACTCCTTTAATTCCAGCACTTGGATGACAGAGGTGTTCAGATATCTGTGAGTTTAAGACCAACTTGGTTCTATAAGATAAAAAAACTCTGTCTTTAAAAATAAGAAGAAAGGGGAAAAAAGAAAGAAAAGGAAAAAGGAGAGAGAAAGGAAAAGAAAAAGGAAAGAAAAGAAGAGAAGAGAAAACAAAAGAAACAGGCATGCCATTGCACCTGATTCGTATTTTCACACAGCTGGTACACTGACAAACCTCATTTACATTTAAAATACGCACACTGAAGAGCATTAAAATGTGAAATGCTTTTACAACATGCTGCTATTTAGAAATACAAAATGTTTTAAAAAGAAAATCCCCTCAGACACATAAACGGCGTAATATTTTATTATGGATAAAGGTCTGAACTGAAAGTCACAGACACTAATGAACTCGGACTGGTTAAAGTGTGCTTATGCTGGTACTATTACCTGGAACATTAACTCCAGATCCAGAATCCTTACCAGGTTAGTCACCTGAGAATACAATTAACTTTCTCAACTAAACAAAAAATAATTCAAATAATACATGCAATTAAATAATGCATCCAAATTCAGGTTCCACGTTTTTACATTGTTTAAATTATATTTATTCATTATTACATAAGTATAACACATAACTTTAATAGTATTTAAAGGGTATAGTAGTTTTGCAAAAAAAAAAACCAAAAAACACTAGGGTAGGATTTTATTAAACCTCATTTCATTATTTAAATAGATGATAGTAGCACAACAATATCAAGGTTGAGAAACTCTCAAACATATTTTTATGTCATATATACATTTATTAAGAGTGAAAAAGCATTTACCCGAAGTGAATGTTCCAGAGTACTGAGTGCCTCCGCAGTCTGTGCACTCATTACTGTAGCAGTATCTCTACTCACGTTACTAGGGAAAACACATTACATACACTATCTGTCCTCAGACCCTTGGTAGTTTTAACCTAAATTATCTACTAAATTGTGAAGGCAGAAATGTGGAGAGCAGCTATATTATAAGTCAGATAAACTCGTTTGCTCAGCTTCAGAAGTAGCATGGCAATAGTTAACATGCTAAGTACGAGGCTTCCACTGAGCCAAGCGTATTTTTTTTTTAATGAATGACCAAGTCAGTCATCCAATTCTTCCTGGGGCTAACATCAATATAAGCTCCTTAACAAAGCAGTCCAATTTTATTACCTAGGCCTCATGTGTTTCACATGTCAGTTTTCAAACTGATTAACTAGAATCACACTGGCAAAAAAAAAAAAAAAAAAAAAATGCAAATTGTTTTGCTCACTGAATCAAGCTAAGTAGCCTATTGAAAGTGGGGAAATAATTAGCATGTTCTAAATCCATGCTTAATTAGGAAAAACATATTGATACAGATTAGAAAATGTCCTCTAGATTCCATTCTATTTGCAGATTCTATTAGAACACCGTTGTATCTGAAAACAAACGGCCCTAATTTTTAACAGGATTAACAGGAGGAAGGTGTTTCTATGAGATTCATTTCTCTGTACTGCATCAGTTATATGTTTATCACAGTTAATCTTTGCCAGTTTCTATTCCACAACATGAGCTTTCCATTCACCATTTAGCCATAAGCAGAGATCTAAAATTACAGCAACACAGCCGGTTCTCTCTATTCAACACCCCTCACAGGGATGACGTAGGTCTTCCTCGTCTTTGTGTTAGAAATTAATTCCTTTATTACCACGGTTGTAAAAGGCTCCTAAGGTATTCTTTAACCAGTATTTATCTTAGTTTTATTATTGACTTAGGCAGGAAATACCTGAGACTTACTGTATTAGTACAAGACAAGAATTTGTAAAACTTGCACAAGTAATTCGATTTCTGCCGAGCTGGTATGCAGGCAGAAAAGAGAAAGCCATTGAAATGAAGTGAAAAGTATAACTACTGAACATATAATACAAAGGAAATATTTCAGAAGAAAACACAGAAGTGTTCATGGGGCTACAAAGGCAATACAACTGAGACTGTAGTGGAACCAGGACTAGTAGCTACCCCAGGCCAGCACATGGCTGACTCCCAAGCTGAAGCAAACAAGAACAAGTAATCTAGAGGCCTGAAGCAAATGAACTGTGAAACAGACATCAGAGACACTTAGAGGTAAAGCCCCTTCCTTTGCTTGCTGGGGAAGAACTTATACCTTGAAAACGCATTACTTCATACTAGGAATGACAAGGTTAACAACATAAATGCCCTAAATAAGCAGGTGAGTAAAAGGTGAAAAGTAAAAACAGGAAAAAGTAAAGGATCCATGTCTAGGATCAGCTGCGAAATTTAACAAGATCAAGGAATTTTAGAACTTAAATCCACTAAAGGCCTCGAGAGTCTGGAGCTAAAATAAGAAGCCATTATACTTAAAAGAAGGCCCTGGCCCATTTTGCAATTGACATTTGTTCTTTATTAGTCAGGAACATTGGATACATCTATGTGTATATATGTATATTTTTAATCTTTTTCCATTATTTAACACATTCATGAAAACATCAAAGTTACAAGTGTATATTGAACAGCACACTGGATTGATTCTGCTCCTGGTGCTGCCACTGTGGGCTGTGGAACCTTCTGGAACCAATTTACTTCTCTGTGACAGTTTCCTCACATGTAAAGTATCAAGTGTCAATGGCTGATGGTTTTCCGGACATTTAAAAATTATTTTATTTGCTGACATATTCAAATACTAAACATTCGGAACTGTTTTGAAAACCACATATTCTGATCTTGTGCATCTACAAGGTACTTCCTACTGAAAAAAAACTAAACTAGGTTTAATGCCTTTGAAGCTATTAATATGTTCTTAGAACACTAAAATTCCACTTGATACTTTATACTTTTTGCAAGAGTAAATTCACAAAGCTTCCTATCTCTCGTAACACCAATAAAATTGGGCACTGTCAGAGAAAAGTGGTACTGTTGTGTGACAGATAATTATAGTAAAATTATTTTTCAAAGAAATGAAAACGGATTGCATCTGAAATGTAAATAAAATGTAAATAAAAAAAATAAAAAATAAAACAAAACAAAAAAAGAAATGAAAACAATTTTACTACATAATATTTAAGAATTTGTTCTAACTCTCAAGTTTAAACTTCCATTTATAAATGTGTTTCCTATTTTTCCACAATTTTAACAGCTAGCCATTCATTTCATGCTTAGGTGCTTCATTCCTACATACTGAAGAAGGAAGCTTTAAATCATATGCGGCCCGCTGTTTAATGAATGTTCTGTGGAAATACAGCCAAGTGTGATAGAATTCCTACTAAGCTTTTTAGACATAGGATATGAATTGTGAGTGTTTTACAAGATCATTTTTATATAATCTAGTCTATAATACGAATATTGCTAGTGCTGCATCCTCATCTTAAAAATCTCTTCTCGACTGCCCACAAAAAATCAATAGCTCTTGATCTTAAGTCTCTGTGCACATGGTCTCAGTTCACAGTCTTAGGCTCTTTGAGTCTTGTTTCATTTAAGCCAATTATTTC
Organism: Arvicanthis niloticus; assembly: GCF_011762505.2. Classification (NCBI taxonomy): domain Eukaryota; kingdom Metazoa; phylum Chordata; class Mammalia; order Rodentia; family Muridae; genus Arvicanthis; species Arvicanthis niloticus. The sequence goes on from NC_047668.1 coordinate 30,176,674, forward strand.
CTTATTAATTTTAATATCTGATTTACAGATATTTTAATAAATTAATTTTTGATATTTTCCAATGATATATTTGTGAACGTATGTCACTGCGGAAGTCGCGAACACAAACAAAATAAGAAAAGAAAAAGAGAATGGGGTGTGTCCTACATTCATAGCTTTGTATAAGGACACGGAAAGAACTTTCAGAAGATTCTCTAGCAAAAAATAATCTGACAAAGAAAGCCAAATATACATGATTCTGACTTAGATCATTCACTTTGAATATTTCTGTTCCACAATGGTGTGACAGCAGTCTGCATTTGATAGAAATCAAACATTAAATTTTGATCTTCTCCTTGATGATGCCAGGATAGTCTCTAGGATACTATACAGGGTAGCAAGTGTCAGTGCCCACTCAGCCACATTCTCATGAGGGAAAACAACATACATACTCCATAGTACAAGTTGCTAGGCTACAGTGTGTGCAAGTTATGGAATGCTAAATGTATTTTCATCAGAATATGGCTTTCTCAGAATGTATAATAAACCCACTGTAAGCTGTGATGCATTTATGTCATATAGTCTAAGAAGGCACAAAGAACAACTGTGCTTAACTCAGAAAAAAACTTAAATACATTATAGGCTACAGTAAGCAGTAACAGCCAATGTAAAAAAAAAAAAAATGACTTTTATTCATGAATGATTTAACAGCCAAAAGTGAAGAGACTATAGCAAGTTAGCTCCTCACCAAGAAGGAAGGAGGAACCACAAACCACCACTACCACCAAGGCATTGTTCTGCCCATTCCCCATCATCAGTACTGAAGGAGGAGATGCAACAAGAGCTGGACACATCATGGGCCATGGGTATAGAAGCAGCAGCATCCCAGGCTTCTGAAGCCTGTGAAACTGAAGCTAAAGATTCTCTTCAGGCACCATGGAGAAAACACCCTAAGAAGGAATTATACAAAACTTCCTGGGTAAATCACAACGTAGGGATTGAGAACTAACTGCTGATTCAATCGAGCGGCCGTGCCAGGACCACATACTTCCCACCTTGTGCTAATTTCAAAGAAAACGGCCCCCATCGAATCACAGGGAGTCCCACTATTAGGACGTGTGGCCCTGTTGGAATAGGTGTGGCTTTGTTAGAGATAGTTTGCCACTGATTGCAGGCTTTGAGGTCTCAGAAGGTCAAGGTAGGCCTAGTGGCTCACTGTCACTTGCTGCTGCCCAGGAATCCAGATGAAGAATTCTCAGCTACTTCTCCAGAGTGATGTCTGCCTGCATGACAACATGTTTCGACCATGGCAACAATGAACTAAACCCCTGAATTGTGAGCCAGCCCCAATGAAATGTTTTCCTTTTTAAAGAGCTGCTGTGGTCTGCTGGGCAGTGGTGATGCACAATTTTAATGCCAACATTGGGAGACAGATCTCTGTGAGTTCAAGGGCAGCCTAGTCTACAGAGTGAGTTCCAGGACAGCTAGTGCTACACAGAGAAACTCTGTTTCAAACAAACAAAAAGAGTTGCTTTGGTCATGGTGTCTCTTCCCAGCAATATGCAAATGAGAAATAGTAAATGTCTAGCATTACAAAGTCTACAAGAAACAGGGAAACACGGCTTTCAGTGATAACTCTTGAATGCTAATGGTTTCAATTTTCTAATAGATACAAACCAGAAGATTGGTTTTAAGAATGGTATCTACTTACTTGTTATCTAGAAAAAGTATATCTATCAAAGACACTCTTTATGGTATAAGACGCAATGGCTTTCCAACACAAACAGGTGTAGAGAGTGAGCATGTCACTGTTTTAATATCAGACAAAACGACAATCTTAGAAAACAGCAAATGTTACTTCCTAAAATTAAGCAAATGGGGCTGGAGAGATGGCTCAGCAGTTAAGAGCACTCAGAGGTGCTAAGTTCAATTCCTGGCAACCAAATGGTGACTCACAACCATCAATAATGTCATCGGATGGATGCCCTTTGATGGCATTCAGGCATACATGCAGATTACATAAAAATACATAAATAAATAAATAAATCTTTTTAAAAAGACTAAGAGAACAATCTATCAAGAAAGATACAACTCTAAACATACATACGTAGATAGATAGATAGATAGATAGATAGATATAGATATATAGATATATAGATATATGCAGCAAACCTTGATATACACATTTCATGAAACAAATACTTATAGAAACAAAGATACAATTAACCACAGCACAATAATGGTGAGTGATTTTAATAGCCCACCCTCAAACAGATGGGTCATTCCAAAAGAAGCAATTATAAAAGCTTCCTTGCTAAATGTCATCTGGATCAAATAGATCTAACAGATATCAAAAGAATATTCTATGCAAATACTGCAAAATATTTAATTTTCTCAATAGCTCATGTAACATTCACTAAAATAGAATATATAATAGGACACAATGCAAGGCACAGCAAACCTAGGAAACTCAAGAAAATTTCATATATTCTCTACCTGATCACAATGAAGTAAAATTAGAAAGCAACCATGAAAGAAATCAACAACAGAAACATTACAAACTCCCGGAGATGAAACATAGTACTGAGTGATGAGTGGTCATCAAGTAACTCAAGAATGAAAATTTCAAATGCCTCAACTCAAATGAAAGTAACAACACTACGTATCAAAGTGTGTTTTATACGATGAAAGCAGTCCTGAAAGTTCTAAAAGTACCTATGTTAAAAAATAAGAGAGAGGCTTAGAATTTAGACTCTCTGACAATATTGCAATCTAAAAAAGATGACAAGCCAAATTCTCAATGAGCACATGAAAGAAATAATAGAGATGAAAGAGTAAAAAATCTTCAAAAATTTAAAGTCGAGAGATTTTTATGTTTCTATTCGATTGCTTGTTACTGATCTGTTTAAATTGTTTATACCTTCTTAGTTTAATTTTGGTAAGCTGTATGGTATAGAAATTCATTCAGTTCTTGTAGATTTGCCAGTTGAATGGCATTTCAGTTTTGAAGAGTGTGCTAATGATTTTCTGAATTACATTGGTATCTGTTGTTATGTGTTTACTCTCTTATCTCTAATTTTATTAATTTGGGTCTTGTCTTTCTCTGAGCGGTTTGGCTAAGGGTCTGTTTAGCATTTTAAATATCCTAGTTCATTGACTATATTTTTTCATTTCTCATTTTGTTAATTTATGACAAAATATTTATTATTTATTATTTATTAGCAATTGTATGACAATTTCCCTGATAAATACAGATGCAAAATTCTCAGTAAAATAGCTGCAAATCAAATTGAAGAACATATCAAAATGATCATTCAACTCTCTGAAATTAACTTCAACCCAGTGATATAAGACACTTCAATACATACAAATTAATAAATATAATCACATAAACTAACTTAAAGATAGAAATCACATGAACATGGTTTTGACAAAGTCCAACATCGTTTTATTATAAAAGCTCTTAAGAAATAAGGAATCAAACGAATGTACCTTAACATGATAAATGCTATAAACAATAACAAACTTACAGTCAACATTATGCTAAATGAGAGAAACTCAAAAGAATTTCTACTATAAAATTCAGAACCAGACAAGACTGTTGGCTTTCTCTCTTCTTATTCAAGGGGATGTTCAAGGTTTTAAGGAAGGAATTAAGACTAGAAAGAAAGAAAAGGAATGCAAATAAGCAAGACGGCATGATATGAACACAGGAGACAGTAAAGACTCTAACAGGTAACCCTTAGAACTAGTGAACACATTCAGCAGCAGCAGGACACATCAACAGCATACACGTTTCAGTAGCCTTCTTGTATAGCAATAAGAAACATGCTGAGAAAAAAAAAATAAGGAAAGCAATTCTGATCACAAAAGCTTCAAAGATAATACTTTAGAAGAAACCTTGCTAAGGAAGTGAAAGACCTCTACAATAAAAAATGTACACACGGAAGAAAAAAAGCTGAAGACACTACAAGATTTGGAAAGCTCTCCCAATATTACGCATTGGCAGAACTAAGACTGTAAACACATTTACATCACTGGAAGCATTCTACAATAACAGTGACATCCTTAATAAAACTGGAAAAAAATCCTAAAATTCCTAAGGATGCATAAAAGATCAAATCGCGACAGCCTTTCTCAGCAGAAAGAACCACTCTGGAGATAATTACCTTAGAGACACATTAGAGTCATAATAATGGCAGCAGCATAGACAGACACATAGATTAGTGGGGACAAAAGGAGAACCCAGAAGTACATCCACACACTCCCAGCCAAATATTCCTAATTTTTGACGAAGATATAAAATTAAAAAAAACAACCATAGGAAAAAGATTCATGAATAATGATTCTGAAAACATGGATATGCACACACCACGAATGAATCTAGATCTCCATTTCTCACCAGAACAAATCCCAACTCCAAATCCATCGAAGACCTTTACATGAGATGTGAAGTGATGACCAGAGAGAAAGACATGAAAGTGCTTCAAATGACACAGGCAAGAGCTTGCTCAGAAGTATCCCAAAAGATTCAATCAGACTCAGAAAGGCAAATATTATGTTTTCTCTCCCCTTTGGATCCTCGATTTTGTACAGATATATAAAATTATGGAGGTATTTACAAAATGAGAGCAGACACATATGCTCCTAAGAGACAAAGGTAACTAATTGGAGAGGGGAGGTGCGAAGGGAGGAGAAAGAGAAGGGTCAGAGCAGAACTGGAATGAATGCAAAATTATGTATTTATATGAAAATATTGTAAGAAATATGTTGTTTTATATATGCATATACAAACAAACAAAAATCACACCTCAAAAAAGACTTCAAATATATTCTTATGTAATGTTTGGAGGAAGGAAGCACTAATTTTAACATGTATTTATGACTTTTCTTGCTGAATATCATAAACAACGTAAATGGTGAATCCCTTTATATGTACTAATGTATAATGGAGTATTTTCTTCCAAACGGGGAATATTGTCTTTGTGAGAGACGTGCTTAGTAGTAGCAGTAGTAAGAGATAATGTCTTTCTAAAGGTCATAAAAATAAAGACTGTATGGAACAACAAACATCATCCAAAGTACACAGAAATTCATTAAAACACAGCACTGTGAAGTAGTCTCAATGATGTTTTACTACTTTTACTACAAAAATCTGTTTTAATCAACTAGCTAATATTACCAACAATATCTGGCTTATTGTAGAAATATGTAGTTAAATATACCAAAATGAAGATTTTAGGTTGATCAGAGTGATGCGGGCTTCCAGCACAGTAGGGCAGGGGCAGTCGGACACTTGATACCACTGCTGGCTGAAAAGCTATTAGCATTTGATAATGGCTCCTCAAGGGAGAGTCAGTTGCTTTAATGGTGTGTGACACATGTATTGTGACCACATAGCAGAGCTGGCCACTATCCTGAGACTAGTTATGCAACATGAATTGTACTTGGGAAAGAAGAAAAAACTTAATCTTAAATTTGGGTAGGAAGGGATGAGACGATGAGAGAATGGTCAAAATCCTGCAAATAAAGTTCTCAAAGAATAAAAATACAATAGTCCAATGCAAGCTTATTCCTTAAACAATATCGTTATCAACACAAGACTCTGTCAAAGTAAGCCAATATAAAAACACATGAAAGGGAAAAAATGATGATCAAATAGATGAAACAGAACAGTATTTTGAACATCAAAGGTTTAATAAAAGATTTTTTTTTAGAGAACTAAACTTACACATTTAGAAAAATGACCACTTGAAATGAAGCCTGTCATAATGTATTATTACACAATTTCCACAAGATTACATAAAAAGATTATGGAAAAAAATAAGCTTTTAAAAAAGAAAACAACAAATCTATTTTCTTAAGTTTCTTAATTTTTCCAAAATACTTTATTTTTCCCTTGTCTTTATGTAAAAATTTTGTTCCTTCCTTTAGCTGCTTTAGCTGAATCTTAGAGACTGCTTACACACACCAGTTTATTCTAAATAATAAAAATCTCCAGCATTAAAGATATCCTAACTTTTCTGAGTGTTTTAATTAAGTAGTTACAAGATAAGGACTTACAAAAAATCTAAAATAAAATCCAATGGACTCTACCAAGAACTCAGGAACATATTCTTTGTTCCTTTCAGTCCATAATTTTCTAAATATTATCGATTCAAAGGCTGACTGTCCCTTTGATGACAGAAACCAAAAAATTTCAAAAGATTTTTCTGTATCTAGTTGGCAATATGAGAAAATGTGAGCTGCATCAATACTAATCCCAATAGCAACAATTGCCTCTTAGAACTGAGATGGCTCAGGAGGGAAGGTACCAAGCATGAGGACAGGAGTTCAAGCCCAGAATATGGAAGAGGAGATACTCCACTTCCATAAGTTACCCTCTGACCTACATGTACATGTGCATGTACATTTGCCCCCACACACTGACACAAACATACTCATGCTGAAGATTTCATTATTTAATTAATGAAAATAAATCTTTAAAATCTATCCACTAATGCTTGGGTCAAATGCCCTAGCTTAGTTGACCTCCTGCTTCCTTTTTCTGTAAGTATTTGACTTCAACAGCATGCAGATGACAACCTTCTCAAGCAGAATCCAATTGGAAGATGACAGCCCTTATATATCTCATCTAGCACTAACCAGTCCTGTAAGCATTTACAGTTTTACCGGAAGGGGTGGAGCCTCCAGCCATGTGATCAAAGCCCTGGGAGGTGAAGAGTTCAAAGTTGTTCCTGGCAGCACAGTGACTGTAAGACAAGCCTGGGCTTCATGAAACCTTGTTACATTTTATATCTATTGAACCTCACTAGTTCCAAGAAAAAAAAACATATCCCTCTATAACTTATAATTTTAGAACATATTTGTGATGAGTAATGAGTAACCTATGTACAGAAATGGCCAGATGCCTTTCTTCTGGTCTAGTGTCAGAGTTTATAATCCTTTAACTTAAATCCTCATTAAAAATCAAAGAAAAGTATATTTTTTTATTGGTTCCACAGCAAATTAACTTAGAAGGAAGCAAAGTGAAAGAATGGCTTCTAAGACCTTTAATACATATGTCTTTCCACTTAATCAAAATGTGTATATGCTTATATACATATTCTTGTTTCTATTATGAACGACCACACTACATGTATACGTACTTTTCCTTTAAAGTTTAAAATATAGCCTATCTAGATGTAAAGTCATTTTATTGAATTTCATAATCATATTATCCCTATACTTCTACTAACTTGGAGAATAATTAGCTAAACTTGCATTCATAGGGCAACAATTCTGAGTACCTGTGGCTTTAAAGTGACAGTTGTGGCAAGAAAACTGCTATCTTAGCGATACCATGACAAAGCTGAGAATTTGAGAATTTTTAGATTCTTACCGAATTTGAAAAGAGAGGCACTGCAACAGTAGTACTCAGGAGAAAGTGGAAAATAGTACCAAAGCTTAGAAAGAGGTAAAGGTTATGGAGGTGAGCTTTGAATCCTCCTATCCAGAGTGGGAGGAAGAGGAACCAGAGGAGTACCACAGGCCATGCCGGCACTGCAGGCTTGCTAAGGGCCCCACGCAGCACAAGAGTTACTTTCTGCATTTATGCATGCTACTCTATTCAACCGGGGTATTATTAGCTTCAATTCTTTACTAAGTAAAATGAGGCTCAAGATTAAGCATCTTAAAAAAAGGAAGCAAGGCATTGATTGGTCTCTTCTTTGCCCTAGACTGACTACCTCCTTGGCATCTTACCTGTGAACATCAAATTAAATATCTCTATCCAAAAAATAGGGAATGGAGGTCTCTTTCCTAAAACACTCAATGACACCCTGTTGCTCCGGAAATTACTCACATGTGATGGATTTCCATACTATCTGCACCCCTAGAATCTATCTTTAAGGCACATAATCAAATATACTTGGCTAGTGAATGAACAAATCCCACTCTATCTGACTTGCTTCTTCTGTCATTGGTCACATTAGACTTACGTTTAATACAAAGTTTTGTCTTTGTTTTGTGTTAAGACCTTACCTATAACAGGAATTAGCTCCCATATTGTACAATAAACTTGAGCTTCAGGGTCGGGATAGTCATTAGGAATTTCTAAGAAGGTTTGGAAGCCCTCTCCACAGGATATACAGAATTACAGAGCTCAGGTCCTGTTTCTTAGCTGGTTAGGCCAGCATGGATGCTGATTTTTTTCCTCAGTGAACCCTTAAGTCAATATATTATTTCAGTCATTAGCAAATGTTTATGTGTGTGTGTGTGTGTGTGCGCGCGCACACACACACACATGCACGCGCATGTGAGAATCTTCCTGTTGTTTCTTTTTTTAAAAAGTGAATATTTTATTTATTTACACTTCAGATGTTATCCCCTTTTCCCATTTCTCCCCACCCACAATAAACCCCCTATCCCATCCCTCCTCCTCCTTTTTGCTTTTATACCATTTTAATTTCATGCAAGTATTAAAGTCAGTTTTAGGTTGAGGAACTAGCAATACAATAGATGCAAATAGTCAAGGAACAAGCAAGACAATAAACATAAATGGTCAAAGAAAAAGCAAGGCAATAAACAAAGTTCCCTGATCACTCCCGTGATCACTGTTTCTAAAGGCTTATCTGGATGACCAAAATGTCTGAGCCTACTTCCCTGTCCTAGCCCAAAGTTATTTTCATGCCTGTTGCCTATTTCTTTGTTTTACCCTAAGATTTATATTCCTGTCTGTAAGTACTTCTTTGTTCTAGCCAAAGATTTAGATTCCTGCCTGAAATTACTTTTTGTTCTAGCCTAGGATTTAGATTCTTGCCTGAAATTACTTTGTTCTAGCCTAATGTCAGATTCCTGCCTGCAGTCCATTTCCTTGTCCTTGTCCAATGTCAGATTCCTGCCAGGCAGCCCCAAAAGCTCTCCACATCTCCCTCTTCTTTATGACTTTAAATTTCTTCTGCTTTTGCTTCTGTTGCGCTGATAGAATATCCTAAATACAGCTCTTAGACATTAGCTTAACAACACGTCAGCTTGGCCACATATTTTCCTATTTCGAATAGGATAAATAAATCAATTGCTAGTGGAATCAACTAGTTTTCCAATATCATTGAGCCACCCGACCACAGCCACAAAGGCACAAGTAAGCAGAAAAGTCAATCTAAGATCTTTGAAGTCTTCTGCATGTTGGTGGACACTCTCAATTGAATCCAATCTTTTTCAAGGAAAGAAACATTAGGTTATGAAGAAGGAAGCAAAGGCTCAATGAGAGAAGAGACATATTTACTCACTTACCAAAACGACAACTACGGGATACAGAAGAGGAAGGCTGCTCTCTTCAAATATACTCAGTAACTTCCTGGTTTCTTGACTATCAGAGGACACAACCTTGGGAGACAAGAGAATAGGAGAAAGTGAAAGGAATTTCTTACAGAATAGAATTTGACTCACAGGGGGATGAACTTCAATGTATTTATCAAAATGAACATTAAACCACTTCAAAAGATATTATGCATATTAAGATTTGAGCTATATACTGGGTTGAACTTATGTTTCTACTTTACTGATGGAAAATTAAAATTACTCTCAATGGAATAAATACTTGTATCTCATAGGAATTGGGTTCATAAAAAAATCTTTTCCTATTTGAAATGGTAAAAAAGACAATTTTAAAGCATGTATTGAATAGCACAACTAATCTGTCAAAATCATCTGTTGCACAAGTAAGGGTCAAAAAGGGTCCATTCTCTGACATGGTTTGCTCGGAACTCAACTGTCTCCAATCAATTCTGTTGACTACTTACATTCACATAGATGAAACTGTAGCATTGGTCTGTGAAATTCTTAATGTCTCCGCCTGTGTGATCCATAACTGTGGATGTGACGTTAATACACTAGGAGAAAAGGCACACCAGAAAATATTTACAATCTGAACAGACCAACATGAACATAAATAAGCTCTTTTATGACAAAGCAGCAGATCTGCTATAAACTTATGAAATTTTGCAGCATATACTCTATTAAATCCAGGCTGAAATTTATCAGGCCACCACAAGAAAGTTAATTGGAATTAATCCATGAATAATGTATATTATTTTGAAATAAAAAAACATAGGAAGCTATTTCAAATATGCAACAAGTTTTGGGGACTGAGCAAACACTAAGGAACAGGACAGAACATGGTTTATGTTTTATGAAGACTTTATTACAGGGGGCTTTCAGGGACCAGAAGAGAAAGGCTGAGTGGGTGGCGGTGGTGGGATAGCTGGAGCTCGTTACATACCAGAGTTTAAACAGTAAGGAAAGCAGGAAGGAATTATCACAATGATGTCTGTGAGAGATAAATAAGAACTGTACTTGGGCAGTAATAACCGAATACAAAGACATTGCCAAAAACCACCTTCTAAGAGGTAGCTCACCTGGGTGTGGTGGCATACACCTTTGAACCCAGCACTCAAGCACAGACACCAGTGTATCTGTGTGAGTCCCATGCCAACCTTGCTGTCAGAGTGAGACTCTGTCTCAACAAACAAAAAGTGGTAGCTTTAGACTAGATTTAGAAGAGACAGAATAGCTACCATAAAAAGAACTTTCCCAATAAATAAAATGGTTCTTATCATCTGACATTCTCTTGCTCCACAGTTTTTCTTTAATTATGAGCTCAAGCTTAAAAATTATTGGAAGAGATTCTTTTATAAAATCTAACTATATAATAATGTCGTGGTTCATCCCATGGTACGTACTTGCATGGTGTATACCACACTTTACAAGCTGTACGGCTAAAATGCAATGCTGTTCCTAAGACATGGAACTGGAGCCCCAAGATGCCCCACTTGACAGCTTAGGTCCACATACTGCTATAACCTACTGGAGGATGCAGAGGGCAGGTTTCAAGACCTAACTCTGACACAGAAATTTGTTCACGGATAACCCGTAATATTTTATTTCCATTTAAAATTTGTACTGAGGCCCACGTTCAAATAGAACCTTGGATTTTACAAAGCAAACACAAGCCTTTCATGTCAGCATACACACATTTACACTATAATAGATACTAACTCCCATTAAGAATCAAGTTTCCCCAAAGAAATCACATCATCTAGATATTACAAGGAAATACTAAAGTGTTCCTGGGCCTCTAAAATGCCCTCAAAATTTGAAAGCACTTAGCAGCTAATTTGCTCCAGACTCTTCCATGATGTTTGTATAGTAGGCCACTTTCAATGACAACTATACCTTTCCTCCCTTTACCAGACCTGCTCACCTTTTAGAAATTTAGAATAGAGATGTCAGTCTCCCTAGAACGCATTTCCAAAACATTCCCAGGTCATCATGATATATCTCCCATGTGACTGACAGATGAGCTGGTTTGTCAGCATCCCTTGCTCAAAGTTAGACTGTCCTAACATCAGGATGCTTTTAAAGAACCCACTACCAGACAACAGCTAACCTGACCTCATCTCTCTTGTGGAAGATGTATTTCAGAGAGCAAGCTCTGTGCTGCTGTTCTTGCTACCTACAGCAATGGCTGTGAGGAACAAATTGTCCTTCTCAGGGCCTGGGGTCTCAGATCTTCAGCAGGATCTATGGAACTGCGCCAGAATACGCTGATTGATTTCTCATATCTCAGATAGAAATCACAAGCAACCATAGAAACAGATCTTACCACGCAAAGCTCTGAATTCAGAAGAACTGACTTCATTTAAAAATTCCCTTTTGCTTACACAAAAATGAGGTCGATGTTGAAAACACAAGCTGTATCATGAGAGAATCTTCTAAGCTCCTCAGTGCCTAGCTGAGACTTCTAGCAATCTGGGGATGGATAATGAAATGGCCACTTCCTGTAGTCAGACAGACTCCCAGCGGAGGGACAAGGACAGCAGCGCACCCACAAACCCTTCAATCTAAAATGTGTCCTGCCTACAAATGTGCAAGGACAAAGATATAGCAGAGACAAAGGGAATGGCCAACCAGTGCCTAGCCTAAATTGAGATACATCCTATGGACAACCACCAATCTCTGGCACTATTAATGATACTCTCTCATACTTGCAGACAAGAGCCTAGAATAATTGTCCTCTGAGAGGCCCCACCCAATGGCTGACGGACACAAATACAGAGACCCACAGCCAAACATTAGATGGAGCTTGGGAAGTTTTGATGAAGAGCAGGGAGGATTGAGGAACCTGGAAGGGATAGGAACTCCACAAGAAGACCAACAGAGTCAATTAACCTGCACCCATGGGGGCTCCCTAGACTGAACGACCAACCAAAGTGTAAGCATTGGCTGGACCTAGGCCCCCTGCACATATGCAACTTGGTCTTCATGTGGGTCCCCCAATAACAGGAGCAGAAACTGTTCCTAAATCTGTTGCCTCTCAGTGAACTCTATTCTCTTAACTGGACCACCTTGTCTGGCCTCAGTGGAAGAGGATGGGCCTAGTCGTGCAGGGACTTGATGTGACGGGGGGGGGGGGGGGGGTGATACCCAGAGGGGGGACCTCCCTCTTCTCAGAGGAGAAGGGGAAGGGAAATGGGGGGAGGGACTGTAGGAGGGAGATCTGGGAGAAGACGTGAACTGTGATCAGAATATAACGTAAATAAATTAATATATGAAATTTTAAAAAATATAAATTAATTTCTTGAGTACTTTTATATGCTTATTAATGCCTTAAAGTTTTTATCATATTAGTTAAACTTAGTAATTAACTGCTAATTCAACATCTTCTTTTAGAACTCAGGAGATACATATAATCATATATATATATATATGTGTGTGTGTGTGTGTGTGTGTGTGTGTGTGTATGTATATATATACATATACATATATATAACAACCATTCAAATGTATAGTGGTAGGTATAATACTTTAACTGTTATTAAAATACATTTGCCCAATTATTTGATGAATTTAAAACTCCAATTAAAATATAGTGCCATTCATCAGACAAGATGTACAAAGAGTAATTTATAAAGGCTATTAAATCTAAGTGCTACATATCCAAACACATACACACACCAGCTATACTATAAATCTTTTCTTCTTAAAATCAAGACTCTTAATAATTGTTTCCAGTTAAGTATAATTTATTTTTGGTCCTAAATATGGCATTGGTGTCTTTGACATCCTAAGTAAACAGGAGTATGTTAGCCAATGCTACAAGCCTTGGATGAACACTGCTGTGGTGTCACTCAGGGTCGCCATTCTTAACGTTTCCACTCTAAGACACAACACAGAAAACAATCTGTAGCTAGAAGAACTTTTTCTTTCTCTAAATATTTTGGTTCAAAAATACATTTAAATATTTAAAGCAACTTTCCAAGATTTCCAGTAAAATTAAAGAATTAAATGGTTTTCTTATAGCCTAATGGTCATTCAATAAAGATTTACCATGAATGAAACGCAAGCATCTGCACAGTGGAGATCCTGTTAAAGTACGGATATGAGGAAGGAAGGTGACTTGTCAGAGAACTGCCTTTCATGAAGAGTCAAGGCTTAACTAAGTCTGAAAGGCTTCAAGTCCCGGGAGTCAAAGATTCAAAACTGTGTTTCTGAGAAGCCAACTCACTTTCTACTGAACTTGTTGGTTGAGCTGTCTCAGAATCAGAATCTGCCAAGATCCCACTTCCCTCCCATTTGCCCCGCAGCCCTAGTATGGGTGTAAACAAGGGAGTGGTGGAGAAATGCACTTGCTTTGCAGTCTGAGGAAATATTAATAATTACTATAAAAGCTTGGTTTTCCTTGTTTGGTCCACTTAGCTTTGAGTCTTCACTATGGTCTTCCTTTGGTTGAGTCAGCCTTTGAGCTAGACTAATTAAGAGCTTAGAGCTTAGTTCCCTGGCTTTCAATTTATCTCTGGAACAGTCTCTGTAACTTTGTAAGAATTTACTGTGTCCTGCGGCTCAATTTATTCATTGGTAAAATAATAGTTGATAGAATTCATTGGATCTGCTAATAAATGAGAGACGAGGATTGCTGCTTCTAATGCCCTTCTCAAAGGCTGAGGGGAGAATGCATATAGTAGACAATCAGTCCCAGTAATCCGGGGTGACAGTTGTATTAGATTATCACTTTGATGTTTGCTATTTTATATAAGCTCCCAATCATACATGCTGACTTGCTGCATGATGCCAGTGTCCCTTAGCAAGACTTAGACCCTTGAGAGCTGATCACACCCAAAGATTTACACTTTACTAAATGCAAAAGTCTGCATAGTTTAAATACTATTGAAAGGATGGTACCATTGAAGGAAGATGAATTTTCAAGAAAGAGAAAAGTCCTCTCAAGTAGGAATCTATAAAGAAAAAACAAACAAACAAACAAACAAAACATGGAGAACAAGGGTCTGTCATATCATGGGGCCACTGAGACCCAATCCCATATGAACACAGAATGGGCAATGCTTTATAAACATGTGGATTACAAGTCTATGGGCTTTCCCAGCAATCCCTGTTCTAGATGCAATAAAAGTGCCCTGGATCCCATTCTGATTTTTTTCATAGATAACATAAACGCATATCTCCTTGTACATAGGAATATATTAAACAAGTATTGTTATTAATTTGACTTATTTATTTCAAGTCTTCACTTACAAATTACATCTTTAGCATATCATTCTATCTCCATTACTTTCACACTAAGTACCTTACATTACTAAGATTTTTATCATGTTCTGGAAGTTATGTTGAATGATTAAAACATATGTATGGTAAAATCATACTGTATACCTAGACATAAGCAAGTGTTATTATTTATATATTTTATTATGGATAAAGAAGCTGGAGAATAAGTAGTCGATTTATGATAACACAGCCAGAAAGGGGTTAATACTCAGATTCTGGTCTGGTCCATTGTTCATCTGTACAGCTTTGGTATTTTTAACTTGTTGTGGTCCCTGAGAGTCACGCGGTACTCCAGATTCTGAATTCCACTTGGTATGGATAAATTTAGTTTATTACTGTCTTAAATGCAGGATCTCATATAATAATATCTTAAATCTTATCATCTTTCTGGGTCCAAGATTTGGAAGAAAGTATGTAATGAGTCCCTCTTAATTAGTCTTCGAATTTGACCTCGAAGAAGAATCAAGTACTCTTGAACTTCTGCACCCAGCATATACTGAGCAACTGACAGAAGGGACTACAAATCTAACCCTCCCTTAAGAATTGTGTTCCTTTCTGAATTTCTTTCTCCCTCTGCTATAAGCACTTTGAGGGTCAACTACTGTTCTGATGAGAAATTACAAAAGACTATAGAATAAGATGAAAACAGAGTTAATCTTAACAAATGAGTTACTGTCATGAGAAATTCAAGGTCCCATTTCATTAAATGTAGATATTAAATATCCAAAACGTTACAGTGTGAAAAAACAAGGAAAGTTCCTAAGCAATACAAACCAGGCAACATTCTGTGGGTGCTGAACCTAGGACTGAGTCAATCCCAGTGAAGGAAAAGTTTCTGCCTCTGAGAAGCTCACATCAAATGCAGAAAATAACAATTCCCAAACTTAAATGTGCATGCGAATCTCCCAGAACCTTATCCAAAACAAAGATTTATTTTTCATTTTCCTGGATATAGGAATCAACATGGTAAAAACAGTTCCAGTTGGTGGCAGTATCAGGATTATGTAGATACCAGGCAAAAGCAAGACCAGATCTTTTAAAAGCATACACACTTAAATGGGCTATCTTATCTCAAGTGCATTATCTTATTTTCCTTTTTCTACCGAATAAGGAAATAACCTAGATGCATATATATCATTGCAAAATTTCTACATAAGCATAATCTAATATATGTAAAACAAATAAATTCAAGGTATAGGCAAGTTATCATTGACTAGAAATCTCTATTCAAAGGCAACCTGGATAATGCCATTATATGTCTTGTGCACAAGCTCCTTCTCTTGAGTGGATATTCCTCTTGATTGAGAACTAGATTTGTTTGTATAAAAATATCCCATGACATACAACTTTCTATTATGATATATAATTAGTGACCTGCTAAATGAATATTATTTAGTGCCTTGACTCAAATTATTTAACAGACATTAAAAATAGATTATATTTGTAGAAATATATAAAAACAGAATCATATGTCACAAATATTTAAGTATGAATATTTAGTATCTCAGAATATTGTATGCCTTTTGTGCAGGTAAATCTGTTCAGGTGTGCATGCACATATATGTGCATGGGTATGAGGACCAGAGGATAATTGCAGGTAAAATTTCTGAGGTATTATCCACTTTTTAAAGACAATGTCCCTCACTGGCCTGGAACTTAGCAAGCAGCCTCGGATGATGATGAGCAAGCCCGAGAGATGTTCCTGTCTCTATATCCCCAGCTCTGAGATTGCAGCACACCTTAGCACACTCAGTTTATTTACACATGTTCCGGGGAATGAGCTCAACCTTAGTGCTTGCAAAGCAAGCCCTTTCACTGACTGATTTATCTCCCCAGCCCTCAGGGTATTTTTACAGCAGGAATTCATTGTAAAGAAAGGTAGATTCAAGTCTCAATAAAGAATATTACTGAATGTTGTGAAGATTTTGCATGCTGAATTTGAATCCATTTGTTCATCCCAATGCTGGTTGACAATCCAGAGCTCATTTCTCCATCAAAGCCTCTCTTGTAATCACAGAAGGCTGACTAGCATCATCTACAGTCCTGCCTTCTGTTGCATCCTCTCCTCTTGTGAACGCAGTCCATGAAACAAGGTAGAACTTCTTCAGTGTGTTTAGTGTTTTAAACTCTTTGCAATTCTTCTCATGATTGATGGACACCCAGAAGCTACCTATTTATCTACAGAAACTTAGCTGGCTGGAGTCCAGGCAAAGAGATATTACAGAAGTTTGCTTCAACATAGTTCTATCATCATTAACCACAGTGATTTATACACATATATACACAAAGCTGTGTAAGGGATCTGTGAAGAGGTGGTGAAGGCAGTATGCTAATTATGAAGCAGGCTCTGCAGAATGACACCACAGTCAGTGGGTCCACAGAGGCCTTGAGGAATAGAAAACAGAAGCCAAATACATGCAGACAGAGAGAAGAGCCAGAGCCGTAAAACATAAAATCAAGTACCTTATGACAAAGGAAAAGTGAAAACTCTGTAATTTCAAGGCACAAATAAGACAACATACTGAAAGATGAATATATACTTGCTAGAGAGATGTTCAGTATAGATTGTGGGGGGGCCTTTGACTCACAAATACTAAGTATTCACCACAATTGCAGAGTACCATTGTAATGAAGAAAAAGCAGATGGGCAAGTTCTAGTTTTGGGGCTCTGAAACAAGTTGTCAGATATGAAAACTCCATAGATAATTCATTCATAAGCTCATAGGAGTATTTTGCTTCAGTAATCAGAGAATCACCAGACCCTGGAATGATAACTTAGCTAGAGCCACTGGAGCAATGGAATAGCCTACCATTTGCACTTTAAAGTGAATTATACCATAGGTAAACAGTTGAAATGAATCTCCTAACAATTATTAGAGGAAGGCTTAATAAATATAAGTGATATTTTTAAGAGTCATGTGTACTCTAACTATATCAAAACAACCCATTAAGAATGGTAAAATTATATTAAGAACTAAAACTACATCTTAATTTTAAAAACACAAATGGTCAGTATGTGCCTGTTTACTAGACTCAGCCAGGCATGGTTATGCATGGTGCAGTCCTGCAGTTCAGAGGCTAAGGAAGACTGCTTGTCTCAAGACCGGGGTGGGGGAGGGGGGCTATGTAATGAGTTCTACTAAGGCCCAGGCCAGGCTGAAGATTAAGAAAAGAGAGAGGGAGAGAGAGAGAAAAAAAGGGAGGGAAGTCAACTATTAAAGGTTAACAATGGAATATACCAAAGCTTTATGGAGAGGGGAGGAATGTTTTGATTCTGCAGCAAAGGGTATTAAATTCCAGGCCTTATGCTGTTAAGTGAGAAGTGGAACACTGTGTTAGGGCATTATTCTAAGGGAGCAAACTCCTGTATAGACTTCCTACAAGGGCTACTTCATGTACCCTTGTACCAATATGTAACAATATTTTCATATACACAAGACCTAATTCCATGAAAATAATAATAACATTGACTAATAACTCTGGATGTCCTACTGTTCCATACTCTGAATACTCAACATTCTATTTGTTTGCACTTAGAAACATTGACATCTTTCTTATATGGACAAGAATACAAACAACACTTTTATAAACCATCTTCCGAAGAGAGCAAGGGGAGTATATAGGGCTTGGAGGGAAGAATGGGTAGAGCGTAATTTGCAATTATATTACACTCTAAAAAAATGTTTCAAAAGAACATAAAATTTATCACATGAAATAATAAATATGTAAAAAGGCAAAAAAGTTTTAAAAACAGAAAAACATGCCAAGTTACATTTAGAGATTACCCTAGCTCTCACATAATAATGTTCTAAAACCATAACAACCAATGAAAAACTAATTTCATTGCATATAGCATGAGTGAAATTAATAGCAGCTTGAGTGACTTATGGTCCAATACATTTGGACTCTTTTTTTTTCCCTCTAGTATGCACCAGAAACTCTGGCTAATGTCCAAATAAATCTAATGGAATTTAGCAGAATGACCTTCCAGCAGTTTCTAGCCTTGTACACACACACACACACACACACACACACACACCGAACACACACAACGACATACACACAACGAACACACACACTCACCCTGACATCCTGAATGAGTCCTAGCCTCTGTTCAGGGTAGACCCCCCAAGTAGCTTTAGAGTGTTATCAGTTATTAACTATGTTCAGTACCCCAAAACAAATGTCTATTATCTTCAGATCAAGATGCTACTGTGCATATCAAAATATTTATATTTAATTTTTGTTTTTAAGTCTGATGATGTTACTAAGGCCAAAATTACTCTGCTTCATTTCTGCCTTTCTTCTGGCTTCTTTTGCTAATCTTGAAGTTTTGTTTTCTACTGTCATACATTGAGTTCAGTAAGGACTGTAAGAAAAGGCACAGATCTACACACTGTTACAAAGGGCACAGTTCTACACACACAAAAAACCACACAGTTCTGTACACTGTAACAAAAGACACAGAACTACACACTACACTCAACCTTCAGGCCATCAGGAAAAATAACTCAAGTATTAGAGAACAACTCCAACCAAACAGATCCTGCCTTATACCCAGAAAATAAATGATTTTCAGTTAAACACAGCTTGTCATTTGTGGTTATAGAAAACAATAATTAAATTCTGTTCTCCAGGAAACAGGAAGTGGTGGATGAGCCAAATACATAAAAAGCTTGTATCGTGTAGGTCAGCATTCCTTATGGCATTCATCCCTTTTGCTACAGGAATGCAAACTGAACTGAATGTACTTAAGTGTTTTTAGGACTAATGTGAAATAAAACAAGAAAAAAAAAAAAAAAAAAAAAAAAAAAACCCTAACCACGGCAGATTTTCCTGTATGTAGCAAGTCAGCAGCAGCTAGCATGAACACTCTTTGAAGACAACTGGACTGTCTTCAGCTCAATTCCTCCTTACATTATTTTGCAGGGAAGCAGAATATAATACAGGTGAAACACAATGTGCATAGTCTATAAAGCTGTCTCTGGCTTTGTTCCTACCTCTACCCTTATCTAGCCCTGATCCATCTCCACTTCATCCATCTAGCCCCACTTTACTCTTCCTTCATGAGCCTCCTCATGGATCCTCACAGCACGGTTCCTTTGAGTTTGGCCTCTAAGTAACGGCTGATTCTCCATTTAGGCTTAATTAAATGACATGTCTATTGAGAAAGTTCATTCAGTGACTTTCTTTTTTTTTTAAGAATTATTTATATTTATTTTATTTATGAGTACACTGTAGCTGTCTTCAGACACTCCAGAAGAAGGCATCAGATCTTATTACATATGGTTGTGAGCCACCATCTAGTTGCCCTTCTGAATTTTGCCCTTCAATTCTGGGACTTGTACTCAGGACTTCTGGAAGAGCAGTCAGTGCTCTTAACCGCTGAGCCATCTCTCCAGGCCTTATTCAGTGATGTTCACTCCACAAAACTGTTTTTCATGATTCTCTTGTTTAAGCATAGGTTATTTTTCTTTCCATGCCAAGAAGTCTTGATGGTTTGGATCCATGGGAACCTGTAAAGCCGTCCTCCAGGAAAGGTTCTGAAGAATGGTAAGCCTTCCTCTGGTCAATGTATGAGAGTTTACAAAACATTGACCAGTGTGTACAAAAACTAGCAAATGCAACTTACTCCTCTGGAAGACTACAACTTGAGCCTGCTCCCTACAGCACCTCTGTGACTTTTACTTCTGGCATTGTACATAATAAACATCCTAAGGTTCCAGGTTGTTGTACATCATTGGTGCTGCTCCATCAGAGAGAGCATGGCCCATCTAATCCCAGATTTCCTGTACACGTGTCAGTTCTTGCTTTATCCCCTCATCACCCCATACTGGTTTCCAGTACCAACCCATTCAGGACATGGTTGCATCCTTTAGGGTATTATTTTGTACTGTATTATTAACCAATTCGATAGAAAGCTCATTAAGAGTAGCACCTGCTTAGCTCAAATCTCTATAGCCAATGGTTGAGTTATAACAGGCATTGACTTGTAAGTGAACGAATGAAGTAACTAATGAAAAGCTAATCACACCTTCTACCTACATACCCCTCACTACTTTTACAGCAGCATAGATTCTTTCTGCATTTCAGAGTTAAAATGAAGTGACTGAGGACTGGTATTAGTAAATTTTCTCCAGACATTGAGGGGCTACCTGGGGGAAAAAACATAAGGGAAAAGGATTTATTCTGCCCTTAACTTCCATAATGCAATGAAACAAAGAACACACCTCCATTACTAAAGGAAATAATATAGGCATATCAGGGATAGCTTAGATCAAATGAGCCCAAAACTCAGAAGGGCAAACAGCAAACCTATAGCAACATGTCTGACACCAAAACCTCATGTTAAAATCATCCGGGCTACAGATGAATGTGCATCCCTGCCCCTCCCACCCTGGAGCCAGCAGCACCATGCAGACACTCTCTCTTGAGCAATCTGCACCATTGAAGAAGTTCCTCAAGAATCTTGACATCTCTAGCAACATGGTGTCTCACTGTACCTTTTTGCCTTCAACGTACAGCTCCAAGTTTGACCCACCAAGAAGCTCATCTGTCCATGTACAGATTACCACAGGAGCTATCTAGAACCTTGGCGCAAGCGTCCGTACATCCTTCATGCTAGTAAAACAAGCATCCTGTGGACAATGCCAAACCCTGCTACAAGCTCTAGATATAAATGAACCACAAGAGGCAGTATTCTCTAACATGACTGTAACCTTCTATGTCAATGTAGAGGAACCAAGAGAACGCTCCCTTCTTTGGGTACCATTCATGCTGCCGCTGTAGAGTACAGTGCAAGAGAACTTTATGCCAATCTTCGTAATGGGAACTCCCTTTGCCCAAAACTACTTTGTGTGCATGTTCCTTTCCTTGCAAACACACGTTTTTCACATCTTTCTGCCCCACTTTCTCTCATCTCTCACTATAAATCTGGCTATAGACAGTGGTAGAGACTGAATGTTACATTGTCTTGAAATTTCCTTTACCAGTTATCCCATTGCTTCTGAGTTCCACCTCACAAAAACTTTCAGGACACAGGAATGATATTCATTCCCAATTCGTTCCCACAGGATAATATGAATGGCTTCTAGTTCTCAGTAGAACTTTTGTTGCCCTCTGAACCTTTGAACAGTGTTCACTGCCCACACTCTCCATTCATTCGCCTGCACTTTCAGAATTGCTGTTAAGCTCTACTTACAGGACTTCGGGTTTCACAAGGCCACAGCTCGAAACTCCTTCAAGCTCCTCCTGCAACCCAGTAAAGCCTACCTGCTCGGTGGTGCAGATCCCAGCACAGCAAGAACCCCACTTCTTACTTTTCTTGCTGTGTGGCAGAGTACTGGACATATAAACAACCTAAGAAAGGGTGGGCTAATTTGATCCCTAGTCTGAGCAGTCACAGCTCATCAGTGGTGAAGGCCTGGCAGAGTTTAAGACAGCTCCTGTGGTGGTAGCAGAGACAGAAAACAGAAACCAGGGTGGGGCCAGGCTGTACCTCTCAGAGCCTATGATCAGTGGCCTTCTTGCTATCTGACCTCACATATTACATATTACATATCACATATGATATTACATATCACATATTACAAGTTCCCAAAACTCTTATAACAGAAACCACAATTTGGGTACCAAGTGTTTGACCGTATTTGTCTATGAGGCCTTTTACATTCAAATCCAAGCAGGTCACACTCATGAGTATCTGCCCCCCTTAATCTTCTCTGGAGAGCTTGTTCTCAAAATTCAAGGCACAGGAAAATAAGTCAGAAGATGACAGCAAGACCAATACTGAGATCCCACAATTTAAATGTAAATGGCATGTGCAGGAATGTGAGTATTGGGTAGAAAATGTGCTTATCAGAATATAGGCTTCCCCATTTAACTTATAGCCACCTCATACATGAATTTGGTATTTTCCATTATGTTACAGTTAGACATTTGGGTCACCCAAAGTGTATGTTGCAAAATTTTTCCCAAGCAATTACCATAAGCATACCCAATCTCTTTCCTTCAGTTTCAGTGGGAAACATTTCTTCTATTCATATCAATAAAACAATCCCCCCATTGTGTGAGGCCTAGCTCCACACCCACACTGATCTCCCTGCAGATTTCAGCAGCGGTGACTTCATCATTTTTATATGCTCTTTTCAAAGGCAGACAAAAGCTCTCGGGTGAAAAAAGTTATAATTTCCACCATTTTGTGCTTTTTTGTAAATTACAGGCTGAAAAACACAATGCCACAAGATAAACCTGCTTTTATAATGGGAGAGAAATCTACAGAAAAGCAGACAAATCCCTATCCAAGGAAGCTACTTCTTTCAGACTTAACTATAATCCTGTCAAATTTTAAAATGTCATACTGATTTTTTCCTTTCATCTGCCCTTGAGAGATATTAATTAACAAAAAGCATTTTTTCATTAACTAACACTAATTGATGCACTGATTAAAAGACCTTATACAAATTAAGAGCTGGATGATTGTTTTTATTGTGAAATAAAGGAGGAAAAGATGGGGTGGCTTTGAAGATAAGAGCATATTGTACTGCACTGATGTGCAGACAGCTACACAGAATTGTCAGGTCACAACAGTTAAAGAGGACAAACGTCCTGATGGGGATCTGGAGTTAACAGTTAGAAAACTGAGAAGCCAGCGAGTGATAAGCAGGAATGACAGCTCATTCCAACATCCACCGAGGTCTTAAAGGACACCCAAACTTCAGTTTTAAAAAAATCTGCAGTGACAAGAAGAAACATGAAAGTTCTCACTTTGCTAGGGATATTGGGGTTCTGGGTCACGAACTCTCAAAAGTGTAGATTAAAATATTCTTTTGGGAAAGAGTATCAGCAGAGAGGTCTGATTGATTAAACAAAGAATAAGATCACGAATAACAAAAAGGTCCATGAGTTAAAGAGAGGGGCGCAAAGGTGGAGGTCTCAGAGCAAACAGAGTTAAGTGGTCAGGAAAACAACTACAGAAGGAGCTTTCTGCCATTGAGCTAGAAATTATAGGACAAGCTTAACTTCCCCTTAAAAGGAGCTGAAATTGTCTTTCTAAAAAAAAAAGAAAAAAGAAAAAAAAAGAATACTAGGGGGGTCTAGAGGAAGCATGAGAAATGAAGAGAAAAAAAAAAGAGAGAAAAAAAAAAAAAAAACCAATGTTCCAATAAGTAGTGATGTACTCCAGGCAGACATATCTACAAAACAGATTCAAACTAGCCTACTTGCTACAAATGAAACATTGCAGAAATGAAGAGTTGCTACAAAGGCTATAGCAGCCATCAAATGTGTGCTTATGTCTACAACAAAGAATGTGCACCATCAATATCTTTTATCATACCCTTTCCACTGTGTAATGTAGATGTTCTTGACATAGTGCAGAAGCTGATGAATGCAGGCAGCAAAACTGACCTCTAGATGCTGACTGCCAGATATCATAGCTGCTTCTCTGCTGTCCAAAATCGTAATCCTAACTCCAAAGAACTTTTGCGATCATACCATATATGTTAAAAATTCATCATGCTACTTATAAATTCATCCTGGAAGCAAAATTCTTCAATAAAAACACAAAATGATGTTTAAATTTGATTTTGTCTTGAACACTCTTGATTTCTCTGTCTATGATGATTATAATTGTGAGTTTTGCTGGGTATAATAGCCTAGGTGGGCATCTGTGGCATCCCATGGGAGAGAGCCAACCCAGGACACTGTTAATTATACTCTGCTACACTTGCAGACAGGAGCCCAGCATAACTGTCTCCTAAGATGCTTCACTGAGCAGCAAATGGAAACAGAGGCATATCTACCATTTAGAATCTCTGTTGAGAAGGTGTAATTCTAAGTCTACCTTTGTTTGTAACTTGGTCTTGGTCTTTTTCCCTTGCAGATTTTAATATTCTTTCTTTGTTCTACAAATTTAGTGTTTTGATTATTATGTGATGGGCAGATTTTTTTTTCTAATCCAACCTAATTAGTGTTCTGTAAGATTCATGTATGTTTTATAGGCATTTCTTTCTTTAGGTTGGAAAATTTTTCTTCTATGATTTTTTTTAAATTATTTTCTGGTTTTTGTAGCTGGGACTCTTTACCTTCTTCTACTCTCATGATTCTTAGGATAGGTCTTTTTATGGTATCACATAGTATTCCCAGATGTTTTGTGTCAGGAATTTTTTAGATTGGACATTTTTTCTCGGACTGAGGTACCAAGTTCTTCTATTATAGCTTCTACACCTGAGATTCTTCCATCTCTAACACTCTGTTGAAGATTCTTGCATTTGTTATTTCTGTTTTCTTTCCTAAGTTTTTCATCTCCACGATTTTTTTGAGTTTGTGATGCTGAGGAGACAGCTATGACCTGAAGGTGTCACATTGCCTTGGATTTTGTTGATTCTGTTCTTATACTGGCATTTTGTCATGTGGTTGACCCTGGATGTTCCTGGTGCAGCACGCCTCCAGTAGGCACCCTTGTACTTCAAGTGGTGGGATGAGACATCAACCAACCCACAAAACCTTCAACCTAAAATCTGTCCTGTGTACGAGATGTCTGGGATAAAGGGGGAACAGAGATTGAGGGGATAGACAACTAATGACTGGACCAACTTGAGACCCATCTTATGGGAGAGAGCCAACCTGTGTCACTGTTAATTATATTCTGCTACACTCGCAGACAGGAGCCTAGCATAACTGTCTCCTGAGAGCCTTCATCGAGCAGCAGATGGAAACAGAGGCAAACCTCAGGTAGAACTCAGAAAGTCTTGTGAAAGAGTAGGGGATAGAAAATGAGCAAGAGGAGGGGTCAAGGACACCACAAAAAGACTAAGGAGTTAACTAACCTGGGGATCACGGAGACTGAACCACCAACCAAAGAGCATGCAGGGACTGGCCTAGATGCTTTACACATTTGTAGCAGATGTGCAGCTTGATCTTCATGTCGGTCCCCTAAAACCTGGGGTGGAGGCTGTCTCTGATTCTGTTGCCTGCCAATCCATCCCCTTGCCTTAACTGGACTACCTGGTTGGGCCTCAGAAGGAGAGGATGTGCTCAGTCCTGCTGGGACTAGATGTCCCAGGGCTGGCTGTTACCGAAGGTGGTTTTCCTTTCTCTGAGGATAAGGCAAAGCATAATGTTGGAGGGATTTGTAAGGACAGACTGGGGGTGAGGGGCAGTGATCAGGCGTGTAAAGTGAATAAATAAATTAATGGAAAAAAAGGCAAAAAAGAAAACACAAACTAAATTAAACTATAATAAAATCAACTAGGCAAACAAAAAAACATTTCAAAACATAAAGTTGTCATTAAAATGGTTGTAGAAGTCTTCAATGGTGAAAGATATAAACAGTTCATGTATCTATCACATGGCTTCTGTTTTCCCAGCTTTAATAATAGAAGTTTAACTAGGAAGCTGATCAATTCATAATTGATACAAATACAGATATCAGTTTTCTCAATATCATGGTTATCTCCTCTATGGTCACAATTGTCTTTCTTTTCTCTCTTCATCTTCATCTCTGATACTTATAAGAAACATAATTTACTAGCCTCTAGTATGTGCTGGGAATTGGGTCTCCAGCTGTATCTGAGTCAGACTGTGGCAACACAGCATCAAGCAGGGCTTTTAGAACATGTCATGTATCAAGACTAGGACCATGAGAAACACTCAAAAGCAGTGGTTCTCAATCTGTGAGTCACAAACCACACAGGGGTCATGTCAGAGGATGGTTTCGGGTGCTGTATAAAGGTTGTCTTTGTATTATTCAAATGCTTACTTCTGCACCTGCAGAGAGTTGAACACGGGCTAGAGTTTGGTATTGTTATTTTTATGAAGAATCACCACTATCAGTGTTTTTATAAACATTCTTCTCCATCACCTCTGATTGCCTAATAAGGAGCCGATTAGCCAGTTAGCTAGGCAGAAGAGAATAGAGAAGGCCTTCGAAACTAAGTCAGGGGGTCCCAAAAAGGAGACCAAAGGAGAAAGAGAGGATAACAAGAGGTGTGGAGAGACCAGGAGGATTTGCCATAACATCACAATGACGAGCAGCCATGAGGACACACATGGACCAGAGCAAACCAGGGCAAGATGAGATTGCAAGTAATGGGACATTTGCCTGGGTATTATCAGCCTAGTTGGGTTAGAATAGCTCAGAACCTGCCAAGCTTAGGCTTGCAGCTCGTTAATAAAAATACCAGGTCTCTGTGTCTTTATTTGGGAGCTAAAACAGGATAGAAGGAACAAAGAAATGCCCCATCAGTTATTTGAGAACAGGAGGGCATAGATAGCCCCCTAAATAATTACTTTTACAGGGTCATGTATCAGATATCCTGCATATCAAATATTTACATTACAATTCATAACAGTAGCAAAAGTGTAGTTATGAAGTAACACCAAAATAACTTTATGGCGAGGGATCACCACTACATGAGGAATGGCACCAAAGTTTCGCAGCATTAGGAAGGTTAAGAACCACTCCCCAAGAGGAATGGGCAGGGGATTCAAAATGCTTCAATCCAAGTATTAGAAAATGAAGGCTCTTAGGGGAGGAGGAAAGTAGCAACGTTTGGTTTGAGTGATTCGTGTGCCTTTTCAGTGCTGCTGCCTTTCTACCACAAAAATGTGTGACAGTTGCTCCAACTCAGTCTTTGAATGCTTACATTTAGTTCCTTTCTTAGCACTTCCTCAAGAAGATGTCCTACAGATTCTTCTTCATCTTTTGTGTTCATGACCACACAGATCTCTTGTGAAATTTTCTCTGCAAGTAGAGATAGAAAAGTTTTAAAATGTTAGCATTCAAAGAAAGCACCAAACAAAGCCCTATTATCCTGAAACTTATGCTTGCTTGATTTTCATCCTCCTTGAGGAAGATGAGGAAGAGTCTAGCTCCAAACTAGGTACCTACTAAGACATCCTGATTCTATTTACCAGACAGGCCAATGCATTCATAAATTAAATGCTATTATAATAACCATCCATTATGTACAGAGATGATAAGCGAGAGATCTCTGTCTATATTTTAAAGGGAATAACTAGAAGTGACAATCATTTGTGTAATGACTGCCATCCTTCTTTGTTCATAAGTAGTCTCCCAGATTCTCAGAAATTTTCACCTATAGGTAAGTAAGTCCTTCTGGTCATGGCCAGAATTTCCCTGCCATGTATCTGCATTGTCAATTCAATACAGCACAGTTCCTGTTTGGACTCTTACCACAGCAAATGAAATTTTTCCTCAATCTTTCAAGGCTTATATGAGACAGCTTAAAAGTTAAAGTATGAACCATGTGACACAGAGGCATTCACCTCTGAACTTTCTGTTCACTCTCCCAAAAGATATGAAGTCCTCTTCTGGAGAATTCTGAGGTACTAAGGAATATTGCTACAGCTGTCAAGTACTGAGCCTTGAACTAAGACAACAAAACATAATTTAAAATAGTATTTCTCAATCAATTATTGGCTGAATCAGCATTTGACCCTGCTGCTTCATACATGGGAAGCTTATGTAATATGTTTTCTACATGAATTTATCAATTAATATTTTTTTCTAAAAAAAGCTTGGAAAGATAGCTAAAATAACACCACCAGTTACTAATACTCTTGTTACTAATTCCCATTTTACAAAGTGTCCTATATATTCACAAATCCATAGTATCATAGAAACTATGGTGACCATAGAGGAAAGAATTATTATAACTATGTATCTTGAAGTCAGAAGCCTTTATTACAGATAACTGACAGACTTTCATAAGACCCCCGGTTTTTTTAGTGACAAAAAAAGTACACAAATCTAAATTCTTTACATTTATAGGCCTATAGCTACCTTAGAGGACCAAACTGTGGGTAGAGGAAAGGCATGGAACACTTAGTGAGCCTTCAAACATCCCAATATTCTTTATTGCCACTATCTCACTTACTGGCTCAAAATAAAAATGTATGTATTATCTAAGTGTTATAATTCCTGTTTCTGCACCAGGATATTCAAATACATGTCTGTCCAAAAACCACACCTTCCTAGAATGAAAACCCAACTTGTAATAGTTTCCATAAACTTCTATTCACATGCTCTTTGCTCAGACCCTTCAGTGAGGAAAAGTAAGTCTACATAAACAAAGTAATTCCAATGGATTGAGATTGACAAAAATCTCTCTATTCTGAACATGGATCTACTATACTAAGTCATACTGCCTTTCCATCACCTCATCTCTTTGGGGTTTTATTTCCTTATTGATAAGGTTCTATTAATTCCTTGCAGATACATAACCCTGATAAAAGTTAGTTTGATGATGAATGGAGATGATTGAACCAGACTGTGTTATACAACACCACCAAGTTAAGGAACACAGACTGGTGACAAAAATCAAATAATTTTAATAATTAAATGAGATTAGAGCTTACTCTACAAAGGTGAGTGGCCTTTGCTTAGGAATGGAAGCAAGGAACTTGAAAAGAATTCAGAAAGAAAAAATGGAAATACTATCAAATCGGTTGAGGTAAAAAAAGGACCCATAAACACAGTGTGATCAGTAGGAAGCAAAATTGCTTGGAGGCAATGAGATGATTTAACAGGAAATACTAAGATGCTCAGTGAAGCCAAGGTCATGGAGGCCCCTCTCAAAAGACTGATTACAAGGTAACCAACCTTCAACCAGTGCCTTTTGAAATGAAGTCAACACAATCAATAGATCAGACTTGGAAGGAAATGTGGCCTTACGTATGCCTAGAAACATTTTGAAATGTTTCTAATGCACAAAACATTGAATCTATGACTACAATATTTCTGCCAACTCAACGTTTAATGTCTCAGTGCAACAGTCATTTTTGAAAAATTGATAAACTACAAATAAATAGTTGAGAATTTTTCAAATAAAAAGGTAACACATAGATTGTCCCTTCCTTGTCTAACCATATCCTCCTTATGCAGTTACAATCTTTCTGATCAATGTAGATTAATAGTAACAAAACTAAAGCTAAAAGCCTTCTGCCACCCTAAAAAGTATACTTAAAATGAATTCCAATTATATTTTGCATTTACCTTACACTCTATTTCAGCTATTCTAAATACAAAATGTTTTTTAGTTTTTTTATTCAGTTATTTATTTAGTTTTACATGCCCATGTTCCCTTCTCCCCCACTCCCTCCCTCTCTCTCCTCTCCCCTGCCCCCATCCACTCCTCCCTTCATTCTCCTCAGAAAAGGGGAGGCTTCCCATGAATATCAAGCAGCCTTGGCATATCAAGTTGCAGTAATACTAGGGCATTTTCTTCTTCATTTTCTTGAGACTAGACAAGGCAGTCCAGTTAGGAGAAAGGGATCCAAAGGCAGGCAATGTAGTCAGACACAGCAATTGCCTCAAATTCTTCTCCATCTTTTACCCCTGTACATTTTGTAGGCAGGACAAATTGTAGGTCTAAGGTTTTGGCACTGGGTTGGTGTCCCAATCACTGCAATGGACATCTTGCTGGGTTATAGGAAATGGCTGGTTCAGGCTTCATGTCCCCCATTGCTAGAAGTCTTAGCTAGAGGCACCCTCATGAATTCCTAGGAGTTTCCATTGCCCTAGCTTGTCCTAGAGATAACCTCCAATCCAGTTGTCTCTCCCAGTACTCTCTCCCTCAGTTCCTCTCTCCCCATTACTCCTGTTCCTATCCCCTCCCCCTCCCACCTTAGCCCCACCCTCCACTCACCCCAAGTCTCTTATTCTTTCTCAGTGAGCTAAATACAGAACTTTTACTTATGAATCATTCATTGCCAAGAAAATTTTCCAATCAGTTTCCATAGTTCTGAGCTTTACAAGAAGTAACAGGATTAAAAAACCCGCCTCTTTCAGTGATCATGATCTATCTCCCATTTCTTGGTATCTTTCTTCATTATTCGTAAGTAATGTGGTTTACAGCATCTGGCACAGTCATTTTAGTTTTGTTCTCAGTTGTTCGTTGGTAACACTTTCAGTTGATGTTTTAATTTTACATGCTCTTTCAAAATTATTCAAAATAATGCAAAATTATTTTATATAGACCTTATAGTAATTTTGTTAAGTTTATTTATAAGCTCTAGTCTTTATCATATATATATACACACATATAAAAATAGGATGATTAAAGTCTTTTTCTACTTTTAAAATCATAATTGTGTCTGATAATTTTAAATAAAATTTTAAATTCTGATTAAGTTCTGTCATATTCATAATAAATAGCTAAACTATTTGAAGGTGAGAACTGTTTTTTTGTCTCCTCTCTAGAGACTAGCATAAGACTGCAGAGTTTGGAAGTAGAGTCACTGTTTCAAATTATTAGAGTTCAAAAGCAGTATTCTGTATCAGTTTAATGTCTTAAAATGTGTATACATGAATTCATATGACTGTCACCATAGAGTATCTATAATGGCTTCAATGTCCTCAGGAACTTAATGTTCTTTTCTCATTTGGTCATAATTACTTAAGCCTTTAGTGCATTTCCTGATTAACTCTGCCAATGTACTAATCATTATATTAGCATTTTCCCAGAAAATTATTTGTTAACAAAGAGCTATGTAACAATATATATGTATAGGACTAATCCATCAGCCACTTAGCACACAGTTATGTGGCTGAGAAGAGAAGGACTCATGTGGAAATAATTAAGTAAATGCAGCAAAAAATGATCCTGTTTTGGATATGTGAAACCAGGTAAAAGCATGGAAGTTACCTGTGAGGGTCTTGCACCCTGTGATCTTGAAAACGTTTTTAGACTAAAAAGTATTCTCTCTGTACAAAACAATAAGATACAAAGAAAAATATACTAAAATAAATTAAAAGTAAAAGAAATTAAAATTCCCATCCTCACACATTAAAGATCATGAGAGAAAAACCTAAGTGAGGGTGATCTAGATTCAAGGCCAAGAAATAATGATAAATGGTTTATGCTTTCTGGGTGGTCGGCTCATAGAATAAAATTTCCCACCGTTTGTATATCATATCATACAGTGCTCTGAGACAGAACAGCTGTCTATCCTTATGCTTTCTATAGGACCTATGTATATATCATCTATTAACATTGGCTATTTCTCGATCTGTTCTACTCTAAGACTGGACATTCAAAACCTCCAACCAGCTCTCTAACTCGGTGCCTCGGCCTGGATGAGTACTCTTTTCTACTCCATATTCTTCAAACGCACAGACTTATTGTACTCAACGAGTTTCCAGCCTGCATTCTGTGAAGTTCTAAAAGTGATCTGAGGCATGGCCAGATTGGAATCTCTGCTTAGCTGACACAGACTTTGTATAATTTGAGGATCATAAAAGCTTCCCTCCTTAAAAAAGTATGCTAATTGCTACCATAGCTGATTAGCTCCCCTCCAGCAGTGTGACTCTTTTGAGGTAACATTTCAGTTTTCTTAATCTTTTTCCATAGTGTGGCAACTGGAGGATTGTGAGTTTAGAAAGACGTGGTGAGCCACCCATGCACTGAGTCTTTCTACTTCTAATGTAAAACTATTACAAAAAGAAAAACTAACCCCCACCAACCAACAGTTTTATCTGCACGTCTCACCAAGAATTACAGTTTAGCAATACTCTAAATAATCTCCCAATAATCTAAAGATGACATAGAAAATAAATAACATGTTTAACAATTATAGATAATGGGAACTGGACAAGTATTCAATAAAAAAGATTTATACAAATTCAATTCAGTATCTGAGACGCTGCTGGAAGTCTTAGGTCATACCCTAGTAAGGTGTTACAACAATGAGTTGAAAGATAGCACTAAAAATCAATTTTTAAGAAAAATCAAGCAAATATTCTTCTACTTAGCTAACTCACTTTATACTGTCGACATAATACAGTCTGAAAGAAAAATGATGATCATAAATGGGAATATATATCTAAAAATCTTTGTCTCATTACAGAAATATTAATATAACTAGCATTTACTTCCTGAGATGCCAGAATATGTATCATTGAATAAAACCATGGAATAATTGTGGGCCATTCTAGATTATTGTCCCACTACGTCAGAACCAGGGATCACAATGACAGGGGGAGATGGCTCAGTGAGTAAGACAACACACTGTAAAAGCATGAGGGCCTGAGTTTGAGTTCCCAGCACCCACTAAAATGTCCAGGCATAAAGTGGCAGAAACAGGAGAATCACTGACACTTGTCTGACTCCATGGTTAGTGACAGACCCTATGTCAAACCTATGTGAAAGAAGTAAAACAAAGCATGATAAGCAGGACATGGTAGGATTTCTGGCCTGAAGGCATGCAATGGACACAGGCATACACCTGTGCACATGCACACACACATGCACATGCACACGCACACACATACACGAATGTATGCACACACATACATGCACGCGCACACACAGAGAAACACATTTTTAAAAATTCTGTATTAAAGGCTCTAATACATAAAATTTAATTAATACAATTAAAGTGTTATGATATATGTCTTTTCCAGAACAAAGACAAAGCCAGTCAGTAAATGTCAGAGATTGTGATTATGAAGCACCTCTAATCTTAGGGAAAATATAAACTTAAATCTGATCAAACTTCAGGATCTAGTTATAATATCATCGAAGAAAAAGAATTGAAACAACACGGGACTGAATAGACATCAATATTTAGATAACCTATAGGCCAAAACAAAAGAAAAATAATTTTTAAAAGCCTATAAGGATGCAGTAACTTATATGCAACAGAATCTTGCATATCATACACTATAAAACCATTAAAAACAGAGCTTTTTACTGACAGAAACTTGCAAGTTCATTTTTGCTGGGTTAACTAAATACAATATCCCTAATTATAATTGTTGGTTTAGAAGTTAAAATGCCTTTCTTTATTCTCACTGGCCTAGAATTCACTGATAATTTTCCCCTAAGCTACCAAGTGGTTAATTATAACCTGTGTTATTACCCACCGGCTACTCCTAAACTGATTCCTAGTGATTTTGTTTTTTTATAAATCAAAGGTAATACTGTATATTGAATATCAAATAAAGGTGTTCTTTAAGTGAAAAGTAAAAAAAAAAAAAAAAAAAAAAAAAAAAAAAAAAAAAAAAAAAAAAAAAGCTTATAAGGATACATTAGGTGAATGTAAAATGCTTTTGTTTTAAAAGAAAGACGACACAAAACGTGATAAGAAAACCAGGTAGAAAATAAGCTTGGTAGTGCATGATTATAATTCTGGCTCTTGGAAAGTGGAGGTGAGAAGACTGCAGACAATTCAAAGATGCCTGGGCTACATAGAACAGCCAGAGCTACACAGCAAGAAGCCATCACAAAAGAAAAAAAAAATGTAATTAAAAAAAAAAGCCAGGAATAGTGGCACATGCCTGTATTCCTAGCACTTGGGAGTCTGACACAGAAGAATTACACTCTCCAGGCTACAAAATGAGAACATTCACACATATACAGATATAGAGGAAGGGGCACTGAGGAATGACTTCTACTGTTGAATACGATGCAGGTCTGGACTGTGTAAGATCTGGGGGAAACAATAACCTGAATACGCATCAGTCCTTTTAGCCACTGTATCTCTACTCATTCAGAAAGCATCTTGGGCTGGGGAGATGGTGGAGTCAGCAAAGTGTTTATCACAGGAGCCTAGATTTTTAGGACCCCTCTATCCGCATCCCCCCCCACCACCACCACACACACACACACACAAAGTCCTGGGGAAGAAGGAAAGGAGAATAGACAGAGACAGGTCTTGCTTGCCAACCAGTCTTATCAATCAGTGAGCTATGTGTTCAGTGACAGATCCTACCTGAGGAAAAATACAGTAGCGAGCAACTGAGGAAACACTAAGTATTAACATCTGAACTATACAACAAGATATTTATCAATTTGAATACTTTTTCAGTTATGAATTATTATTTGATTCCTTATATTTCTACTATCCTTGAGATTGTTCCCATATTTCAAGAGGATTGATTAGTGTAGCACTTCCTTAATTGGTGCTTTAAAATATTTGTCAGATAATTAAGGGAGAGAATAAATTCCGCTGGTCTTTTCTTTGTTCATTCTTGAACACTTTTTCCTCTAACCAATCTTGTGTCAGTGGTGGCCTTGCCAGGAACAGCAACTGTGTGGAAACAGCAGACCCTGAAGTATCTCAGAAAGGCACATTTCCCACAAATCAGGAGTTGCAGTGGCTTTGAAATATGGGCGAGCACTGTTACTGTTCTACCTCTCCTGTTGCTAAGTTCTCAGCATAAACAGAGTCATTGGAAATGTGAGGAAGTGTAGCAAGGTCTCATTTTTCCAGGAGAACATTGAAAGGGGAGAAGGTACAGAGGGAATATGGTGGTTCAATACTACAAACTCGGTTCCCGGGTGTACCCTTTGAGCTGTGCACAAATTTATTAGACCCAAAATATCATGCTGTAGAGTCTTAGAGTGGTCTGAGTGATAAACAACATACTTCATGGGCCTCTGAGCAACACTGCAGGCCACTGATCCACATAAAACCACAGAAGCTTTGAGAAATGCAATGGATGCTAAAAACACAAGGGAGTTAAAATGGGGGCTGTGAGAAACTGTGACTTACTACTGAAACACTAATAATTTGAACAGGACCCAAAGTTTTACAACAGACTATAACAGATAGTATCTTATATTCAAAATATTAAATATAAACAAGGTTGCTTGGTATCCAGGGAATTGGAAAACTTTCAACTCCATAGTTAAAGACTTACAGTATAGATAATTTTTCTGGGCTCACACACATATGTTGGAAATATCTAACAAATATTTTAGAGCACCAATTAAGGAAGTGTTACACTAATCAATGCTTGTGAAATATGACGGCTACATGTGATGTTCTTTTAGAAAGGTTTAACTCAGGTGCTATTGTAACAAAAATCTTTCATGAGCAAAACGAGTTATGGGCAATAATTCTGAAAAGTTTCTGAAGAACTAAGATTTAATTTATGATACTTATATTATTTTTTTTCAGATAATAAAGTCAAACACTAACATCACTCAGTTCCACAGACAAGAGAATCCAGGGCTATACAGTCACTTCTCTGTGACACTTCAAGTTTATTCTACCAGGCCTCCTTTTCCCCTGGATTGGCCTCTCATACCAAAACTTTGGAGTTCATAGGTAGATAAGAACTGTGTTTAATCCACAGGTAGTTAATTCTAGATGTTTGGCACCTGAAGCTCTAACTCACCCAAAGTAAGGGCAGTATTTTTTAAATACTGTTGAGGTCTGTGACTCAGAGTCCAATTTGAGGATCTACTTTCCATCCCTCAACGATGAAGAGTGATATTAACCAGGCTCTACAGTGAGAAACAGTGAGGGGTGCGTGCCTATAGTTCCAGGACATGAGGTCAAAGCCAGCTTGGGTTCCATAAGACCTTGTATCTAGAAGAAAAGGAGAAAACAGAGTGGCCCTACTGAGCCTGGGTACCCTTCTTAGTTACATATGAAAGTTCTTTATCATCAGGCCAGGGAAGGCTATTGTAGATGAATGGGGAAGGCAGGCAGCAAACAAAGGAAATAACCAACAAGCCATGACTACAAGAAACTAGTCAATAAAGTCTTGCAAGAACATTAAATAGACAGCAGGGTCTCCTTCACACAGGAGAAAGCTATGCTGACCTGTGAACATTGCAACTGAAAGACAACCACATGAAGGCATTATTTTTTTAAGATGTCATATCTAATCAGATCTTACCACATTTTAAAATGAATCACAGGGTACCAGAATGAAATTTGCTACCTTAGAACTGAGCACAAACAGTAAACATGTGGTATCTTGTCTTACCACAGATTAATGTGGAAGCCACATACATGTTTTACTATACTCTCATAGCATCTATTTTCCCCTTTGAGGATATGTTCATTCCAAAATCAGAAAAATAAGTTTGAAAAAAATTCTCTTTTAGATTTCAAGAAATGTCAGGGCACTTATAAAATGTGTCATGACTTTGAACAAAAATGACATAGTTATGTTTGGGGCTTTCTGTAATACCTACCCTAGAGAGAAGCATAGGTGGCTAGCTTCTAACCTTACTTTCTTGATGCTTAGTAGCTCACTGTGACCTTTGACACTTTGAAAATGACAGATTTCCTTGACTGTACTTGAACTGACATTTCACTGATGACAAATTAAGACAATTATAAGATTAAACAAACAAGCAAACTATACTTTCTCTAATCTTGACCCAAATATTTCACTTTCTAATTTACATCTTTCTTAACAATAAAATGCCTGGAAAACAAAGCTCCTTTTAAATTATGTTACGGCCTTCCTATTCTTACTAATGAAAGCTTGACGCAAATGTTCTTGACGCAAATGTTTTCACATATTCACACAAGATACCATCACAGCACTGTTTTGAAGAGGGTAAAGAACAAAAACTATTATGTACAAAGAAGTCTTGGTATTAATGGGGGAAATGTGGAAAATTAAGTATCAGTCCAAAGCCAGAAACATCAAAAAGCAAGGTTTCAGAGTAAATCTTAGCTGTCACTTTGCATTGTCCAAAGAAACATGTTTAATACAAATGGCACCATCACCAAGAGTTTAACAAGAAAACCCTGACAAGGACATGCCACAGACAGAGAGTGGCCGGGGTGCACCCGGTGGAAACCTGACTTCCCCTGGCTCATCTTTTCAACTACATTCAAAAGTTTCAAAAGAATTTTGCACTTGAAATCACAATGCTAAGTAAAATTTAAAAGATCCTTACGAAATTAAACCATTCGTTTTCCATGTGCGTAAGACACCAAAGCCAACACAGTGAGTTCTGTTTCCATAATGCTGAACCTTGTCTGCCTGCAATTCTTCTTCTTTCCAGTCAGAGCCTATTTAAAAGCACCACTACGTCCTTTCATGCATGTGCACAAAGGAATTCAAACGCTGTCCTGTCAGCAGAGGGTTTTTTTAAATGTGAGGAAGAAACAAAGTATAAGGATACAGATTTGGTCTTCTTAATATTGTAAAAGAAATGCACCTGTACATTGATGTTTAAAATACGGGAGGTGGAGACGGTATTTTCCAAATAAAATATAGTTTATTAGCCAGTAAAATATCAGACAAATAAATTGTCCTCTAAGTAAAACAAAGGGAAAACAATACACAATGACCAGGGAAAAGACACAGATCTTTTGTGAATTTATATTAACTAATTCTAACTAAAAGCAGCTTAAAAATCATTTTCAATTTTAACTTTTTTTTTACTTTTTACAGAAAGTATCTAATAAAAAGAGGCACCATGAGCCATTTTTATAGCATAAGTTTACTCAAGTTTGTACAATTATGACCAGAAAAGAATAAAATGAATTTCTATAACACCTTTTAATCACAAAACAGAATGGATTATAAGAGTTCCTGAAGGGCAATATTGAAAATATAAATGCATGCTGTTAATGAAAAAATTCCATAGGGGCTCTTTTCTTAGAAAACTTTTAGAATATTGACCCTTTTGCCAAGATGTGGTCAGCATATTAAATTTAGTGTGGTTTGAGACTGTTTGTATGGCTTGTGTACATCTAGATAAAGTATGCTAGGACTGGAGTCTGTTACCACTTTAACATCTTTGGAGTTTGTCTGAACTTGCAGAACAGGCTTGGGTGGGCTCAAGCAGTTTGTGGACTGGGTGGGAAATACAGTCCTCCTTTGTTCAGTGGATGTTTACAAACGTATCAGTCAGCCTAGGGTTTTGTTGTACTAATTAATCACAAGACTCTGAAAAGATTGTTTTTATTTTCATTTCAG
Organism: Arvicanthis niloticus; assembly: GCF_011762505.2. Lineage (NCBI taxonomy): Eukaryota > Metazoa > Chordata > Mammalia > Rodentia > Muridae > Arvicanthis > Arvicanthis niloticus. The sequence goes on from NC_047668.1 coordinate 30,214,955, forward strand.
AATAAAAGCTGGAAAGAGTTAAACACTAAATAACATGGACCAAATTTAACATGCTACCTTAAGAAAAAGAAATGTTGGGTTTGCCTTGTTTTATGTAAGAATAACAGTAATTTGTAATTAACTGCATTTTAGCACAGACTCTATGAAAGACAGCCATAAGGACAACCATGGCACCCTGGAAGTAGGAACCCAGGTAGGCAATTATGCTGAGTTAAATCAAGTTCAAAATTGGCAGAAGATGAGAATTAGATGGGGAATTTTATCTCTATTTGGAGATCCAAGTCATACATAATCTTGCCTGAAATTAATGACTGAAGTCAAATATTAATGAAATAAAACTTTGTTTTCCTGGCAATGAGGTGTCCATACTAAACCAAAGATGGTGAATTGATTATAAATTAATATGGACCAAACATTTTATTTATATAATCAAATCTGTTATTCTAGTAAGTAGTAAATTTACCAGTACAGAATGTTCTTGCGTCTGACATAAGACTGTTTTATTTATCCTAGCAAAGTTTTATAGTGTGAAAAATACTAAATGAACAAGAAAATAGTCACATCAAATCACTTCTTACCTATTCAAGGAGAGAACAGCTGAAAGATACCAAATTACAGAATACGCAGCAAACATCATAGCATGTAAAAAGTTACAAGTTTTACCCTAAGATAGGAAGGTGCTGTTTACAGAGACCAGTTTTATAAAAAAATAAAGAATAGAGAGCCTTAGCAACACATAACTCATCACTTTAAACGATTCTTCTGTCATTCCATTTTTATGTTTGTTCTATCCCTGGGCATTTCTAAAAATCTACCAGTTAGTTATCATTTTTAGGAGCCTATGTGATGTCATCAGTAGGTACTCTAGGAAAACTACTAGAAGCCGAGAACTTTATTCTTCAGAAGGTCAGCTAAAGACACAGTGCTGAACGGAAGAAAGGAAGGAAGGCCGGACAGGGGGAATGTAGAAACAGCCAGGATGCCCACTGAGAGAGCATTTGGTACCACCCTAATTGGCAGTATGAACTTGGGAAGGTAGAGTCTAAAACTTAGACAAAGTCTAATGCAATAGCCATTTTTATTCAGGGCCTCAAAAAACTTATAGGCTCAGGGAACTCTGAGTGTTAAGCAAGGTCATGTGAGTCAAGTTCACTTGAGTACAAGTCGTATTCAGTCACAAGGGCAACTCTTGCTTAGAAGCATCACTCTGAATAATAGTGGGTAAGACTTTGAGTAATCTAAAGTAAATCCACTCCTACGATTACACCAGAGGAGGGCTGGAAAGCACATTCTGCAAACAAACCTATGTTTCAGGGGAACAGAGGTTATAAGACATTTGCCTTTTTTACTTGGAGTTTACTCACAAGCTCAGAACTCTCCTCAGACAGCTTGATTCATGAACCATGTTCTTACACCAGATCACTCTCCTGCTCAGAAAACAGGTCTGCATGGTTAGGGCTAAAAAGAAGACATGACTCTAAAACCAAGTAGGCATATCTATAGTGTATATCTGTATTTCAATTGTGGATCATGTTCTTTCCAATTTTGAGTCCAAGAAGAATTTTCTTCTACCCCATTTCCCTACCCACAAAATTGGAGGTATAATAACTACCATACATTAGTATTATGTTAAAAAATAAATGATTTAAGATGCCTGGTATGAGTGCTATATGCCCTCAAACAACATAGCTACATTACAACAATATTTAATGACACAGGGATAGACGGACAGATAGGCCAAATCAAGATATATATCTTTTATAAGCAGAAAGACAGTAATTTGGGAAGGGAAAGCCATACATTCCTAAACTATAAATCTTCAAGAAAAAAAAAACATGCCTGTATATGTTGCCACAATTTATTAAACCCAAAGCAATATCAGCAGACAGACAGGAAACAAAACAGAAGATACTCTTCCATGTTTATTGAGTCATGATTCTGAAGCAAGTTCAAATCACATTGACTTTGTGAGGAACACTGAATCCACTAAGTTCTTAAAATAAAAAGACTTATTTTGTTATTTAATTTCACGATAAAATGAGTGCTGAACCTAAACTAACTGGAAACTTTGTGGTGTTTGTCACATTGAACATAAACATTTATGCATCACAAGTGTCATTTTGTGGTGAATCAAATTTTGCTGGTGATATAATAAATGATGTATTTTTAGATGCCCTGGACAGACAATACTTTTCCGAGAAGACATGAGTACTTAAATGGAAATCTAGTTCCAAGCACAGGATACCTCCCTATGACTTCGTACTCTGGGAATCATAACACTACCTAAGTCATTGATTGGGGGAGATAAAGAGCTATAGACAAAACGTTCCAAACAGTGCTCAACAAAAAGCTAGAGCCCAATATATGCTGGGAATGAGTGCTTACAAGTATATTGTGAAGCCAGCCTGGAATCCCATCTACCCAAGAGACTAAAGCAGAAAGGAACATCACAAGCTAAAGGACAGCCTTGACAACTTAGACCCAATGTCACAATAAAAAAAAAAAAAAAAAAAAAAAAGGAGGAAGGGAGGGTGTCCATGGTAGACCACTTGCCTAACATTTTCAAGGCCATGGTTGCTTGGATTCAATCCCAAGTACAAAATAAATTAAATAAACCACATAAGAACTTTGACCATTTATTAAAAGTGATGGTTAATTTTACGCAACTATTTGATGGAGAAAGGGCTGTCCAAATAGCTGGTAAGCTCTGATTGTATCTGTGAGAGAACTGGAGTTTCTGGGAGAGGTCAGCATTTTAATGTGCATACAAAACAAAGCAATGACCCTCATCAGCATGGGGAGAGTAGCATTCATTTTATCCAGGGTCTTTGCTAGAATGAGAAAACAAAAGACAGAAGGAAGAATTCTCCTCCCTCTTTGAAGCTGAAACATCCATATTCTTCATTTGGTCTCAGTTTTGGTCCAAACAATAATGGATAATCTAGTTCTCTGATCTTTGGGGTCTGATGGAAACAATACCGCAGACTTTCTTGGACCTCAAGCTTGCAGATGGCCATGGACAGAAAAACAGGGAAGACATAAAAAGGAAGAGGACGACCTCTGCTTGAAAACTCAAGCAGGTGGGAATCAAGCATTCCAGCCCAGTTAATGGCATGTACTATGAACGTTGTTAATGTGGAGATAATATTCATTTTATACAGATACTTAAGAATATTAAAACAGCAATGAAATATGCTTCAGGCACAAATATATACACTCCCGAATATTGCTTTATTCCTCCCCCCAGATATTATCTGAGAGTCTCACAAGCACGACCATTAACTTTTGTTGACAGAGGAAACATCTTAACTTCCCATGCAGTTCTTGTGGTCTTGGGTTTTATAGAGGACAAATGAAATTTGTCTGCACATCTCAGGAACCACCCAATGATCTCATTTAGATTCCTTAGCAATCCTGGGAAGATGGAACTTCAGAACCCATTGACATCAAATACATGAGAAGCCCACACCCACACTTGGCTTGTGCACTCTTTCCCTGAGTGCTTTTTTTCTAACCTGTTACTGAATAAAACAATTACTAAACTCAAGTTGTGCTTCATACTGACTTTAAACTCAAATTGTGCTACATACTGACTTTAATCTCAAATTGTGCTTCATTTGTGACTTTTTCTAAATTTTTTGCAGCAAAGTCAAGACTCTCAACTTCACCTTAGTGGAAACTTGGAAAGGAACTCTTGGGGACACAACAGGGAGTTTCATTAATCTGTGTCTCTGGCCCATCTTCCTACTGTTGCTAAGATGAATCTCTTCCTGTATGTCTATACTTCTAGGTATTGTATTGTTTTCCCTGGATAACCCTAAGTTATATAGTTGGAAAAGGCAAGCTTGCAAACAAATAATTTTAATAGGCCTCTGCTAACCACCTTGTATTTAACAATTTGTGTGCATGTGTGTGGCAAGAGTGCATATAAATGTACAGACATGTGTAAGCCAGACATTGGGTGTCAGAATCAGCTGCTTTCCATCCAGCGTTTTGATATAGAGTCCCATAGAAAACCTGAGCTCACTGATTCACCCTGGCTGGCTGACCACTGAGCTTCAGCGATCCTCTGTCTCACCAGCACTGAGATTACACATGTACACTAGCATACACTGCTGTGTCTCACAGTCTCAAAAATCCAAAAGTAAAACTCCAAGTCTTCTTCCTCCTGATTCCAAAGGTACTTCAATTATCATTGTTGGTGCTAAGTACAAGTCAATGAAAGAGGTAAAGAAATACTCATTTGGAATTGGAAGACTATAGCAAGACTCTAACCTTGAATTGCAGTAGAAATACCTTAGATGTATATGACCTATAGGAGACTATAAAGAGCACCCTTAACCAATGTTTCTCAAATATGAATTACAATGCAATTACCTAGGGTTCTTACCAAAACAGATTCTGATTCACATGGGATTGGGACTGAAGACTATAATCTCAGGGTGTCCAAAAATCACATGACTGCTGACCTGGCTGTCTAGAGAGTATGAAGGCCCCAGAGATGTAGCCCTATATAGGCCCGGGAACATCAGAATCTCCTCTAAAGTCCTAGAAATAAACACCTTAAACAATAAGGACATTTAGTTTCCAGCTAAATCAACTGCCATGTAAAATCACTTAGAATTAAATAGAACACCTTGAAAATACCATGTTAGAAACTGTTACCTAAAGAAAAAAAACAGTTAGCTTAAAATAATTGTGTTTGCATGTCTGCTGGCTCTAAAAATATGTGGGGAAAGTATTACAACATGGAAAATCAGCAGTTTGAGACAGTTATCTTCTTCCTGCTCACACCACCCCTCTACCTAAGCAATGCACAGCTTACTTAGAAATACAATAAACCCAAGTATTCTATGTCGTTGTATTAAAAGCATAAACAACCACAGCATGACTTTGCCAACCGCTCACAAAGAAATATTTATACATTGCCTGGCTGATATGTAAATATATGTCAACTTTTTGATTTATGGTTATAGATTAACTATTTATAAGCACAGAAACACAAATTATATGACATTAATGGTTTGAAACAAAATATTCTTGAAGGGAAACAAATCTGAGGGTAACTAAAACACAGTCTCACAATTAGAGAAGAGCTCGGCTTTCCACATGTGAGGCCAACTGTTTTCCTACAACTCTAAAATGAAGCTATGCATCTAGGCCAAGGGTTACCCATCCCAGAAAAAGACTGAATTTAACAGTTTACATTACTTCTCAGACAAAACTTGAGCATATCATTTTGCCCATAGTCTAATTTGAAAAAAGAAAAAAAAAAAAAAAAAAAAAAAAAAAAAAACCTTGAGGACAGAAGGAAAAATCTCTGGCCTTACTACTAAAATTGGGTGTTTAAAATGGGAGTTCTCAGTCAGAGACAACTTTATCCCTTTTGATATTTGACAACTTCAAGGAATACTTTCCTTGGTCACAGTCATGATGCAAAGGAGAGGGGGCAGTGTTGCTGGCACCTGGGTGGAATAGCCTGGAGACGTCTAAACAAAGCAAGGAACCCTCCTGAGATCCTAGGATTTTCTGATGGTGCTGAGCTGGAGAACTCTGACTGGAACCACAGAGCCTGCAGAACACAGAGAGAATTCCCTTTTTGGGCACTGATTACATCTCCAGCATAGTAATAAATACTAGGTTGTTAAATACACTATGTGGAATCTTAAGGAATATATATATATATATATATATATATATATATATATATATATATGAAAAGCAAGCATTGTTCCCATATATAGGATTACTCTCCTTGAAAAAATACATAATGCAGGCATGGTCAGAAAAAAATGTTTGTTTTGAATTTTTTCTTTGTTTTAAAGGTCATCTATTCCAAATTCTCTAAGATGTATAAACTGCCATTTGGAAGGTACTCCTCGCTGCTTTGACAGGATAGTGCAGAGCGACAGGGACAGCCTTCTAAGCAGGGACAGCCTTCTAAGTATTAAACAGGAAGGACTTTCACAGGTTTATTGAAATATCAGTTTCTACAGTTGCCTTTCTGATAGTATTGATGCTCCATTCTTAATAGGCTGAAGTCTTTCTTTTATAAAAATTAAAAATCAATGTGGTATAATAAGTGGTATTTCACAAGCAGGAAACAAAATAAAAGGCAATTTTCAAAACACAAATCAGAGACCTCCGTGGCCTCCAGGCATCTGTCCTCCTAAAATGTCTGGGACTTAACCGTCCTGAGAAATCCTCAGTGGCCTCACATCTGAAAGTAGGGAGCTGACAGTCACAAGGTCGAACATACCCTTAATCATGGCCTCAGCTGCACACAGATCTTGTTTGTAGGTCACCTAAAGGACAGATAAACCTCATTAGACTCAACAGAGCAGGCAGGAATGTGAGCGCAGTAAAACAAAGCCCCAAGGAAATTCTTCCCTCCGGAGAAACTGCACACACCACACAAGTGATTTCCAAATTCAAGAGACATTAGACGGTCACATTAAATCAAATTCAATTTCAACAAATTATGAAGATCTGAGTCTTATATCTTTGACTAAGTTATGATAGCACGTAGCAGTGGTTACTCAAACATGATTACCAAAACTGGCGTTTCATAGTCAAAGGAAACGCGTAAGTACTCAAGCAGAAGTACGCACACCACTGGTGTATAAGATTGCACACTGGAAAAGAAAGAGGTGAGGAAGAAAGAAGGAAGAGGGAGAGAAGAAGGGCTGGGAGGGAAAGAGGAAGAGCATCTCCAAATAACAAAAGCTGACCAGCTCCATTCTGAGCTGAAATTCTCAAATTTACATTCAAATTTACACCTTGAAATTTACATTTCAAGGGACTTCTGAATTGAGAAGATTTTTGTGAAACAGGTTAGTTGCACCTTGTGAATTTTTTCTTAAAACACAGACCCTATAAAAAGAATCTATAGGGGACCACAGTGTGCCTAAGGACAATGATGTGCTTTCCCTAATAGCAAACAGCTTGCTCATAATTGCACTCTGCTTGTTGTAAAGTAACCTTCCGTGGTATGCATATCTGGTCTATGGTGGATCCTTCCCAAAGGCCATCCTGCAAATACAGAACACCTGCAAAATTGCCACCTTGTACCATGGAACTGAAACACACAGTGAACAATAAAACAATATCAAGTCAGTTCAATAAGGCTCAACAGGGCTCATCATTCAAATGCCCAGTTGATTAACAATGTCAGGGGCCTCAGCCTTCTTATGTCAAATTTTCACCTAACTAATCCCTTTCCAGAGTGTCAGGTTGTTCTTGCTTTGTTTTGTTTCCTCTAAATGATCTCCTCCGTGGATTTTACAGATGTCTTGTTTAGCTCAAGAAGACCAGGGAACTTCTGTAAATTACATTCCTCTGCTGGGCCTTTACCCCAGCGTACGTTTGGTGAGCTGCAGTAACAGCAAACCCAGAAAGACAGATGGGAGTCTACTGGACCAATTAACTATCTATTAAAATCAAAGATGACATTAATATGCCATCTCTAAAGAAAATAAAATTCATTGTTTTCCGTGACACTCGATACTATAGTTGTCTGAGCTGTGAGCTACATATCCCAATACTAGCAAAGGGGAATAACCTGTTTCTTTCCTAAATAAAACAGCAAATATACTTCAAAGGAAATATTACTAGAAACTGTCATAATTTTGAAATGATGCGTTATTCACTTCACTAACTTTTTTAAAAATGAGTTGTCCTTTCCTTACTTTGAATTTAGCGAAGCATTGTCACAATTAGTTCTGAAGTTGACTCTCAGCACTTCTCAGCCTTGTGGGTAAGATCAGTATTGACACTGAAGTTTCTTCCGTCAGCACAATCTGTACTTTTCCTTTGACCTTGCACAATACCCAACTATTGAAAACAATTACTCTTTAAAAAAAATAAAAACCCTTGGAGTGATGGACTAACAAGTTGATGTTGTTCTCACTGACTGGTTTTCAACCTCTGCTCAGTGGAGACCCTGGAGCCCTCTGGAGATCGGTGAGGGTGGTTGTGGTCTCCCCTCACCACAGGGAGATTGTGGTGAGGTTACTGTCACTCACCTAAAACAGCTCAGTCATGTCTCCTTTACATGTTCTGTCTGTGCAGTGATTCCCCTGAGACACGTGTTTAGCTGAGGAACCATCAACAGAAGAGAAATCTGACATTTATGTGAAATTATTCTCTCAGGATAGGACAGGTTGCCCTCAGGTACCAACATGCACTTCACCTGGGAATACTACACTTACCTTTTGCTCATTTTATAGAGTAAGGCGCAAGAGACCTTTCTGAACCTAACCAAGGCACGGTGGCCCCAACTTTCCTTGAGTTGAGAGTACACTATACTTGAAGCTCCCACAAAACAACATCATAAGATAATGGAGACATTGTCCCAATACTTGAACTAAAAGCCTATTAGCTAAAAGATACAGAATATTTATTAGACAAAGAGGTCAAGTCCAATGTGAATCCTACAATGACAATTTTTGCTTAGCTCTAGCTGGGCTACAGAAGGACAGCTATTGCTCACTCTCGGCACTTTTCAGGTTTCTATCTGCCAGGACGAGCCACTTTCCTATTGGCATGTACCTGAGGTGCATAACAGGCCTGCAGAGCCACTCCCCTACTTTGCAGCTAAGGGTTTTTCTTTATAACTCAAGAAGCTTTCCTTGGTTTCCACTCTTCTCTACTCCTAGAGACATATCCCAGACTATGACCCGTCTTCCCCTTGCCTCTCTGCCCCAGAAAGATAGCTATGGCTGTGTGAACTACCCTGAGGCCTTTAGCTGTTGTCTTCCTTATATTTATAATAAAAGCCTTCCCTGCCATGGATTTATCATTTTGATGAATTCTCTGCACCCTTGCTTACAATGGGTATTTTTGAACTTCATTTCCATGTTGTCAGTTGAAAACACAGAAAAAAATATTCTTTTTCCTAAGAATCTAATGCAAATTTACTTGAAGCCAAGAAGCAGAAACATCCTTACCTGCTGTTTCTCAGAAGCACCAGAGAGGCTCTTTGCCTTTCAGGGTCCTTTCTCTTACAACTGTAAGGACAGTGCACACATAACAGGCAGCAGAAGCACCCCCACATCATGAATCTCTCTTACCTTCCACAGGTCAGGGGACCCTTCTACAAGTTTTGCTTTCCTGTGGCTGTATTTTAGAGCCAACTGCAAGCACTCTGTTCCAAATTCCAAGTCAAAATCACTACACTGGTGTCAAAGGAAAAAAGAAACAGACATGGAAGAATTAACAAACTGTAATACAATTGGTGAAAAATAAAGCCAAACAAACAAAGAGCCTTTTATTTTACAAACAAGTAAAATATAAAGGGATCAGTCTGAGAACAAGCAAACTGGTTAATTATCTCTGGTTGTATTGTAGAATAATCCTTCCCGTACCCTAAAAATGAAATAAAACAACAAGCTAATAGGAGAGTTATAACATCCCTAGAGATCTGGGCTCCCTCGGGTGTCTCAGGAGCCTGATCATAACAATATTTATTTCTGTTGTTCATACTTGAAAGGAGAGCTGAGGATTTACCACATCCAAATTCTTCATTTAACAAACACATCTGTAAGATCCAGAGCCCCTTCTATTTATAACAAGACATAAAAACATCATAGCTATTATTCATTTTAATATTTAGAATAGAAATATATCATTCTTAAACATTTATATTTTTATGAACACAAAAATAGTCCCATTTTTCATTGTATAGATAAACATAAAGTTGTCATATTCAGTAAAACATAAATAACTGTATTTGTAAGTGGAACCATCAAAATCGCTAACCAATAATATAATTGGGCTGAAGCTCTGAATTATGTACCAGCTACATAAAGGTAAATAACACATAAGTCATGTCCTCAGAGGAGCTCCAGCCTAGAGGGGAGCCTGACTTCAGAAACTGGCAACAGAATGTTGCCTGCTGTGCTGGAAGCAGGTGTGTCTGCAGGAAACACACTGGGAAAAATTATCTGAGTTTATGAGGTTATCAGGAAATGCCTATCAGAGGCAATGGTCTCTGGTCTCCAGCTTAAGGAATAACTTGAGGATGAGGAATACTATGTAATAAAAATGAAGTCTTTTAAACATAAGAGGAACAAGACCCTCTTATTTTACAAGTTTGTGTGTGTTTGTGTGTGTGTGTGTGTGTGTGTGTGTGTGTGTGTGTGCGCGTGCGCGTGCGCGCGTGTACACCTATGCGTGAACTCAGGCTCTTATGTGTGCATGGGGAGTACTTTACCCACTGAGTCACCATCTAAGGGGAACAGCAAGGGTGCATGATAAATAATACAGCATTCAGCAGAACTTCCAATGGTATTTTAATCTTCCGGAAGACTACACAGTCCTAACTGTGGTAGCTTCGGAAATGAATGAAGAGAGTATAGCCGAATATACAGAGTCTCTATCTCACCTGAAGAGACACAGCTCACATCTGTTCTTATGTGCTATGTGGGAGTTTTTCTAGGAATGTGTAATGCAGCACCATCAAGAGTGAGATTTGGTAAGTTAGGATGAATTTTGGTAGACGTCTGCTTTGTACTTTCAATGTCTTTACAGTATTGCCTAGTACAGGAGATGTCTATACAGGGAAGAGCCATCCTCTAATTAAATCCCAGTAATACAGCCTTGATTTCTCCCTGACTCATCACACAAGACCACGAATGCTCTTCAGCTAGCCTTGCAGGTGCTCACAAACGGCATAATGAGAAAAGCCATAGGATGGGTTCCTTCCTGCCTCCAGTAGTGATGTGAATCACACTGGATGCTATGCTCCTGGATATGCCAGAGCTAAGTTTGTGTACAACAGAAAAGTGTCAGGCAACTATATGTGAAATTTATTCAGGAAACACAGGCCAGGCTTGCTTAGAGACAAGTCTGTTGAGACAATTTTGGAGTTTTGGCTTCTTTTAAAACACAGAAATATTATAAGAATGTGCTTTTGTTTTAATTTGTGGAAATACGGGGCTGCTTCCGACTGCCCACAGCACCTGACTATGATTTGCCTTGGGCTCTAGCAGAGTCGTGGTTTTGCCACCTACAAATAGTTCCGGCAACTGTGTAATGTTTGGGATTCTGGGAAATTTTTAGAATATATATAAATGCTAAAGTTCTGATAGGTGGGGTGGGTAGTTGTTGGTCAATTAGGAAATTCAGTTGCACTTTGTTAGTAGCCATGGTCAAAGAAAAAAATAGATTCAGGAATATTCTCTCTCTCTCTCTCTCTCTCTCTCTCTCTCTCTCTCTCTCTTCCTCTATCCCTCCCCCTCCCTCTCTCCTCCCCCACCTCTCCTTTTTATTCTTTACCCCCTATCTAGTGTTAGGGGGTAAAACTGGGAAGATAAAGGTTGGGAAAAGAAGAATGCACAAAATAGCAAAGACAGGTCATACAAGTCTGGACTTAACATCAGATAGATTAACATTATAATAGTAATGGGGTTTGAAGACATTTTATAATACAAACATTTCTTTTAAAGTGAGTTCAGAATTCTGCAATCAGTGAAAAATCTGAAATTCTGTTTTTCCAAATATTAATGAACAGATTCTTTTTACTAAAACATGAAAAATGACAGGATACGAGACACATATTTGAACAAAGGAAAGACGAATGAAGAACCAAAGGGAAGTTATGTTCTCCAATCTGCCAGAGTTAGGGCAGATTCTGAGGAACCTTCAGATCGTTTGCAGTAATGGGTGCTTTGGGTCGTGTTCTCACCACTAATGTCCAAGAATCCCCTTTCCCCGTCCCACCACACTACTCACCTCCTGGCACTCTGGTAATGGTTGTCCTAGCACATGGGAACACACTTGTCTTCATATAAACAACTAATTCCTGTCATAAAGCTGCAAACTTCACTTATACCTATAGCTCCTTTGCAATGTTCACTTCTAATAGCAATCTCCATCTTGAGCCTCTAATTAATTATACTTCTTATTCCCCCTCCCCCACACTAAGGCCTCCTGTTTACCTCACTGAGGCTTGAAGACCTGCGAAAACTCCATTTCCTTTTTACTAGAAAATTCATATTTTCTTAGACTGTCCTCATCAACTAGTAGACCATGGTTAAATGTCTGAAGAGATTTATTACCAGGAGTCCAGATTTCTTGCTCTATTAATTATTATTAATTATAATAAATTATTAATAATAATAAATATTATTAATATTATCCAAATATTAGGTGTTCTTTATAAACTCAGTCCACAAATTAACCATGTTGTCATTAACGATTTTTTTGTTGGTAGTCGATACATTTATCATGTGTATGTACACATATTATTAAGAGCCAAAAATCTTCCAGGCATGATGGTACATATCTTTAATCACAGCACTCAGAAAGCAGAGGCAAGCAGATCTTTTTGCCAGCCAAAGGTACATTGTGAGACTGTCATTAAAAAAAAATCTCTTCAAAGTTTGATGTTATAACAATCCACCCATTTCCCTATTCCTTACTTTGTCTCCCATTCTTCCAAGCAAACAATCACCACTGGCTGTAAATGTTAATGTGTACCAGTCACCCTTGGCCCACTAGCAAAGAAATCTGTGATCAGTTAAAATAAACGTACTCATCACACAGTTGTATGGTGGCAGAGATACCATCCTTCTAGCTGTAGAGCTATGGGGTCTGACTCATCTGTTTACTCCAGTGACTTAGACTGGAGGAACAGCAAGTAGAGACTTTCTTATTACTATAGTAATGGCAGCACAAGAGACAAACCTGAGAGCGCTGGCAAGTTGTCAGCCTCCACCTGTTACATCCAGAAAGATCCCTTTGCCCAATGCAAATCAGACAGACAAACACAAAATTGAGAATGAGACACTTTGCCCAGAAGAGTTCATGGCAATGGTACAAAAGTCAGGAACTGTTTGCAATTAACATACCGGTGATGTGTCCCTAAGTTTTTTCTGTTTTATTTACTATCTTTTGAAAAGAAACTGTATGTCTTTTTCCCACCACAATATATACCCACGTTTTCCACTTTCCATCATTTCAATATTGTAGTTTTGATATTCCCAATACTGAGGATTTACATCATCGACTATGCAAACTTTTCTCACAGATAAAACACATAATGTTAAAAAGCACTTTCCTGAATAAGTTTGTTTCCCCTGTAATTAAGGCTTGTCTTTCTTTTCCTGTAGTTAACTTTCTATCTACATATAACTCTTTTCACTTGGCTACTTACCCACATCTATTTTCAAGATATGCTAAGAGTCATGAAAAACTCACCCTTGGGATCTTCCAGTCATTTCAACAGGGACCATTGTGCTTTCTGACAATTCCATAGGTATAATTCTCGAATGCTATGTGCCATCTTAGGGACATTCAAGATCGCGCTATCATTCACCCCAGCCTGTATATGCCTGGAAATCTTCTTTCTTAATTGACCCATGTTCCCAAAACAAATCCTCCAAGAACTTCCTATGGAGATATTGTGTAGAGATGTGTGTGAAGACATCTGAGATGAGTATATTCAAGACCTTCCTCTCAAACTGGACTGCCCAAACAAAATCATTCCAAAGACAGAATGAGAAGACACTAAGAGGCTAGCTGCTGGGACAGGGAGCAGGGCTTGCTCAATCAGTATGCAGAGGTTCTTTCTGCCTGTCACTGTTCAGAGTGTACCTCAGCCCTCCACTGCAGCCAAGTTCTGCTCATCGCACTCTTCCCAGAGCTGACGTCTTTACAAACTCCTTTTAATAAACATGTACTTTTCTTTCTATCCTCAGCTCTTAAACTTAAAGCGTTCTTTGCTTACTGCCATTTGCTGGGAATTTTGTCCTTTTACTGAAAACCTGTTACTAATTCACCAGCTTTCTAGCTAACTTTCTTTTGTTATTGACACTCTTCTTATTCTTGATCTTAAGGACTTATGGCAAGTTGTATTCGTCTATGTTCTCTTGAATGATGTTTAAGTAGTGAGCAAAATTAGATAAATGTCCAGTCTGCTGTCGGTCCCTACACACAGATAGGAAATGCACATTAGTTGCATATATCCTCCAAACTGTCATCTATAAAGATGGCTTCCACTCATATTCCTAAAAACGGCATGCAACTGTAGCAGGTGTTTTAACATAAAATAAAGGAATTTGACTAACATGGACTCAAAACCTTGGAAAAATGTATTGTGCATAATGCAATTACTTTTCTGGGGAAAGAAGAACTTCTTAATTTTCAGAGGTTTTATACCCCTAAAAGGTTAGAAACTATTGTTTTATGGAAATAATGTAATGGTTCATGACTACAAATAATCTGATTATAAATGTTTCTATCCTTCCATCCATGACAACATTCAAATTAGTATTGCAGTAGGGCAGCCAGGGAAGATTGCCCAAGAGGGAACAATATATACATTAAAGGAAAGCTAAATCAAAGGCGTGCATGCACAGGTTTCTCACTCTATCCTTTGGAGAAGCATGCTAACAATATTCAAGTATTAACAAAATAGGCCAGTTTACAATTAGGTAAACAATGAACACCTGCATTCAATTTATCATCTCAAAATCAAACCCGAAGCATTTTGCATACATTAAGATTACTTGAATTATGCAATGTTCCTTCAACTTGCATGAGACAGTTATCCAAAAAGCTTTGTTCTTACATTATATCAGATCATCTTCTGAGTAAACAATCTCAGACTGTGTCCATGTGAAGCTGATACAGAAACACCCCCAGTTCTATAAGAAATAAAAGCATAAATGATATGCATAAATAAGCACAGGATTTCTTTTTGGCTAGGAATTTTTAAATGGGTTTACACAGAATGCATTTGCAAAGGCCTTCAAATATCTATCCTAGAAGAAAAAAAACAAACCTGCCAGATCCTTCCAAACTTTGTCAAGCCTGCACAGCCAATATACATTGCAAATGGCAATCCCATCCAGAGCTGTTAATTCAACAATGCAGAGATTTTTAAATTTTTAATGTGTGGATACAGATAATTAGGACAAAGTAGTAGTATGGGAAACAACTTTACTGGCAATACTAACGTTGCACTTTTAGCCCTTACTGTTGACTTTCATAATCAAATATTGTGAAAACCTATAAAAAAAAAAAAGTAAAAATGTCACTGGAATGCTTGACTCTTATTTATCTTCTCGGGTAAACAACTCAAACATTAGACAATAAAAGCTGAAAATAAAATAGTGGCCTAAACTGCAAGTCATTTCTCTGACGAGGCATGGAATTACCTGCTATGTGTAAACAACTGAAGAAAAATAAAACCTGCATCGTAATCCAACCGCAAAGATAGGAAAGATTTCAGTCCTTCTAAGAACTGTCAGGGTATTGCCACAAGCTCTTCAAGGGAGAATAAGGAGCTAAAAGGAGCCCAAGACCTAGAATTACTTTCTGCAACAGCAGGATCAGCATCACCATTCAGAGGTAGATGATGTGACAAAGCCAGTCTTCTGGAGAGGCTAGTGATCAACAGAGTTGAAGTGACCTACTCACAGACAGTTAGAAACATATCTCCCAGTGTTTATGTGAGAATATGAACAAGAATGATTGCAGATGTCAGAGAAGGTCTGCTCAATGATAAAACAAATATTCATGGCGATTTTCCAGGCAATATGCTGAGAAAGATGAATGAGGCTGAGAAAGGAAGGGACAGGGCGGGAAGCACACAGGCACATATACAATGAGGAGCTTGCTGTCATTGCAGCAACATGCCACGCATGCAAGAGACAGAGATGCCCAGAACCTTGTCAGACATCTTTCGTCCATTCAACTGATACATCAAAAATCATACCAAATTTAAGCTTAGTGCAATTAGAACTACGACAGTCTGCTTTAGCCCCCAATAGACTTTATCCTAAGTCTGTTAGCAAAAAAATCTATAGTTTTAGAATGATTTTCTCCTTTCTACACAGCTTGACCAGGAGCCCCTTGCTGCTACTCCCTGATCTCTAGCTTTCCTCTCATATGGTACATATGGAACGAATGAGTCTTTCTCACTGTAGTCTAAGGCCCTCAGCATCAACTCTTCACTAAAATGTGAAACTCAGCGTCTGCCAAACTCTTCTTCTTTCTTTCTTTCTTTTTTTTAATTTATTCACTTTACATCCTGCTCACTGCCTTCCTTCCAGACACCCTTCCCACATTCCTTCCTCTATCCCCTCCCCTTCTTATGTGAGAGGGTGGAGTCCCCCTGGGTGTCCCCCAACCCTGGCAAATCAAGTCTCCGCAGTACTAGGCAGACAAGACAGCTCAACTAGAAGAACATATCCCATGGGCAGACAATAGCTTTTGGGATAGCCTCTGCTCCAGTTGTTTGGAACCTTCATGAAAACCAAGCTACACATCTGCTACATATGTGTGTGCTCGTTGGTCTGGCTCCTCTTCTTAACAAACACCTTTTCTTTATTCTGTAAGGTCTATGTTCTTCACTCAAGACAGATACCATAACAGAAGAAGAATTAAATTTGCCAAAATACTAGACAATCAGACTGAACACTAACAAAACAAATCTTCTCAACAATGAAACAGAAGAACATGAATGAATTTCAACATCATTTTTTTCTACAGAAAGCAAGACGTTTATAAATCCATGATTTTATTAATATGGCATTTATTTATTTACTTATTTATTTATTTATACAATGTCTCTCTATGTGGCCCTGACTGTTCTATGCAGACCTAACCAGCCACATACTCAAGAAGATTCACTTGCCTCTGCCTCACAAGTGCTGGGATTAAAATGCCCAGCTCTGTTATGGCATTTTAGAGTGGAGAAACTGCAGAAATAAAAAATAGATCGGTAATATCCAGGATCTCAAAGGGTGGTGAAAGGGAATCAACCACAAAGGGGCACAAGGGGCACAAGGGGCACAAGGGGCACAAGGGGCACAAGGGGCACAAGGGGCACAAGGGGCATGGGGTGGGTGGCCATGGGGAGCACAAGGGCCACAGGGAGTGCAGGGAGCATGAGGGGCACAGGTCCATGGGGGGCATAGGGAGCATTGATGGCTTATGGGGCACAGGGAGTACAAGGGGCATGAGGGGCATGGGGGGGGCATAAGGCTATTTCCCAGGTGACAAACATAAGTTAGATAGTTTGTTGTGAAGTGATCAGGACTGTATGCTTTGTGAATACTTACCGAGCAATTTTGACTTTCCTGTAAAGTATGTCCCAGCAAATCATAAATATAAAATATCATCATTTATAATAATAACAATAAAAACAACAAACTACTTAGTAGTAAACTGAACAAAAGAATTTTAAGACTTCTAAAGAGAAAGGTGTAAAATTTGGTGTGAATGTATTTTTTTCTTAAGAATGTTTATTAGTAAAAAGGAGATTGTTTTATCCTGACAGTATCCTTTTGAGTTCAATATTTAATTTAAACAAACTACATAAGTACAGAATAGATGTATGAAAATGTCTTTTTAATTGAATAAGATTTGATTATTTGGCATAGATGCTATATAAGAATTATAACAGTACATCTTCAAATAACCATCAGGTAAATTACAATTAAAAAATAAGCTAATGTATTCTTAAAAATTATAAAATCTAACCATAATATTTATATTAAAAATAAGGTCATAAAATTCCATTATACTATTAAACAAGAAAAATCAGTCAATATAACTTGCTATTTTATTGTCAATAAATTATAAATTACAATAAACATCATATTCCTTCCCCTATTGCTATAATAGTAAGATGTTATAACAACTAAGATAGCTTGCAAAAAAAAAAATCCCAGGGAACTTAATAGCAGAAAAGGATGCATGTAGATGTAAACACCTGACAGTGGGTTTGCAAATAAGTGGAAAATCAATAACAAATTGTTGTGAAATTGTGCTCATTAAACTGATTACCACTCTACAACTGTATTCTGTACTCAAATAAAAGATGAAAGTTTGAAAAAATAAGTAGAATACTTTTTGTGCCTTCAAAACAGAATGTCTCAAAATACAAAGACCCTCAAAAATCCACAAAATTAAAAAGCCAAAGGGAAGGAAGGTATTTGTACCACTAATAAAAAATAATTTGTTCAGAATATTAAAAAGATTCTAATAGGTCAGTAAAGGATAAATCAGTATAAAAATACCACAGAGGGCAGGGACAGCTCAGCAAGTAAAGTCACTTGCCATAAAACCTGATTACCTGAGTTTGCTCCCTAGGACCCACTGAAAAAAACTGACTAGCACACACTGTCTCCTAACCACCACACAGATGCCCATGGTATATATATGCCCACACACATGCAGATACATACATACATACATGCATACATACATGAAGTTGTTTGGAATGAGTATAGAGGCACATGCCTTTACAGTCTCAGTACTTGGTCGGCAGAAACAAATGACTGTCCATGAATTTGAGCCGATACCGGTCTATAGAGTAATTACAGGCCAGACAAAGCTACACCATGAAACCCTATCTAAATAATAAACAAACAAAACAAAAGAAAACCACAAATTTCCTACTTACATCTAAATCTAAAGTAATGATCAAAACTGAAACAAAAAAAGAAACTCATACAGGAAAGCTTTTTAATTTACACTGGAATAGAAAATTTAAGGATCACACTGATACTGACATTACTACTTGGGAAACACTTCTGCCTCTCTAATACATTTAAATGTGTACGCATTATCCTATTATGTGTAGACATAAAGCCTCTCATAGATGTCTCCAATATATTCCATAAAAACCCAGGTGACTTCATATATATATGACTGTTGTAGATAACAGGACTATTATCTAAGCTTTTCATTTCCCACCTATTAATATCAATGACTTTGCTATGTGACTATAATTCTACTAAGTAGGGGTGGTATTTTTTTTTTTACTTTTTATTGATTCTCTGCTGATTTCACATTATGTCTCCCAAACTTTTGTGCCCACCCTCTGCCTTTGCAACTTGAACCCTCTCAAAGAAAATAAAAAATAAATAAGTAATAAAACAAAACAAACAACAAACAAAAAAAGACCAAAACAAAAAAAAATTCTTATCATGGAAGCTGTAGTGTGTCACAGTGTGTCCCACAGTACACCCTTTTGTCCACACATCTTCACTTGCAAATGTTCATGGCAATGAGTCATTCATTGGTCTGGTTCCAGGCCTCTGCCACACTGTCTATTCTGGATCCTAACTGGGATTTCTCTTGGATATCCTGTGGTTGCCATGAGTCAGGGAGATCCTGCAGCTTTGGATCAGCAAGACTGGCCCCTTCATATGCTCCCACAGTTCACAGATGGGAATCAGGTCCAGGTGAGTCAACTCACACTACTGGATCTGGGCCTGGGTGGTAACTGAGTTGGTTAGTCCACAAGCTCTCCCATGCCTGCATAACCAGGAAAAACTTTCTAACACTGCCCCAGATAGCTCACCCAACACTGCAGCCATCATGGGTCAGGGCCATCTCTCCTGCTCCCCTGTCCTCAGCTGCATGGCCATACCACCAGAGCCAGCTCTACTGTGCTGCCCAAATGGAGTGTAGGGCCTGGCTCTGCTCTCTAAAATGCTGCAGCCACTGATGGGCAGGGCCAGCTCTAGACCACTTTCAGATAGAAATATGGTCCCAGGAAGCAGCCCAAACCAGGGACATAGCCTCCGGTATTAATATGGGATACAAACATCTACAGGGACCCAGTAGGAATTCTTTTACTGAGCTTTGGGTTTGGCCAAAGATTTCACTGGCCAAAAGAATAAAAAATGAGCACCAACACTTACCTGTTCAAAGCCTAACACTTAAGGGTCTATGTCAGGTTTGCACCCGCTTTCTTTTGTCTCTCGCAGTCTCTACTACGTCACATTCTCACTAGAAAGGCATGGGCTAGGATAACCTTCCCATTTGCAGAGAGAGGCACAACTACAACTTTTAGACCATTGAATTCGAGTGGTTTTATATGGCATCAGCAAACTGATGAGACAGAACATCAGTACCTAGAAATCCTTTGAACAAAACAGTGGCCCACTATGTGCTGAGCTATATCTGCTCTCTTTGGAAAGTCTCGCTTCTGGTACCCTAAAAACCCTAGGACATTTCTTGGAACCAATGATTACATAAAGGCAATCAAGCAAAAATGAAGTCATTAGACTGGACTCATCACTGTGTCCTTTTAAAATGGCAATTTTTAGACAAAGACAAACCTGCAAAGAGGAAATACACACACTGGATGACACAGGTACAGTTTTCACGTGTCAGAAAAGGTGAGTTGGCTGGCAAAGGCTGAGAGCTAGTAGAGACAAGCAAGGCTTCCAGCCTGCTGCCATCTGGAAGAGCAGGCCTGAACCAGCTCCAAGAGGTTAGACTGTCAGGCTCCAGAAATGAAATAAATACAGGAACTTTCTGGTTTTACTAACCTACTGTAAGGACTTTTTGAAACCTAAGAAACTAATATATGTACTGAAACGGAAAACAAAACAGTAATGAAGACATTAAAATTCAATCTGATAACCTGGTATTATGAGGTTAAAAAAAAAAAAAAAAACAATTGAAAGGAAAACAAGCATGCCATATAGTGCCACAATTTAAAATGCTCCACAGTAACATAGCCCAAGAGAATGCTTCTGATAAATTCATAACTGTGGACATAATGGCTTCCAGGTGTCCCTTCTATCTATACCCTTAGTCACACAACTCTATGTATCTCCCCACCAAGGGAGGTAGAAAAGCTATGCTTCCATATATTGATGATGATGTGGGCGGTGGATAAAAGCAGAAACAATGGTGTCCCAACATTAGGCTTACGAGAGCATGCACATTTCTCCTGCACACACCTGCACAAGAACAGGGCTAAAGAGCCCACTGGTTAGAGGAAGACAATACGAGGGGCCAGAGTTGTCCAGACTTTTAAGACAAAGCAGAGATGTCAGTCAAATCCATTCTAAATGAGCAGAGCTCCAGCTAGGCAAATAAAGCATGAGCTGGCACTGGTTGTCACTAACCTGCTGACTTTCCTAACTATACTTTACATTGCGCTGATTGACTATGAGGAGAGTGCACAAGGATAATGAGATTGGTGACTGTGTATCTAGAATATGCATATTCTCTAGGTCTTGTTAATATAATGCATACTTTTCTTGTACTCTATATTTTATTTTTCTTGTTTGTTTGTTATTAAGTTTTATTTTAAGACAGATTTTTCTATAAAGCCTTGGCTAGCTGATCTTAAATTCGGGGACCTGCCTGCATCTGCCTCCCAAGTACTGGGATTAAATGCATGAACCACAACCATCCAGCAATTTCCTCGCATTTTACAAAAGTTAACTGGACAAATGGACAATGGCTTTCAAAGTGGCAAGGACCAAGGTAGCTAACAACTACTTGCTTAACCAAAGAATCTGGTATTCTTCTTCTTAGAAAATTGTGTAAAATAAGGCTAAACTATACAGAATTGAATAAATAATCACATATTGCAGCCATACAAAAGTAATAACCTACAAATGTATTCAATAGAAATGTCAAAAAGTATGAAAAGAAAAACAGGACACTGAAACGAGTCCTAGTATGGTTCTATTCATAAAAATATAAAAAATGGGGAATTTTTCAAACAATTGAAAGATAACAAGGAAATTAAGACAAAAACAAAAGCCACACAAGGAAAGAAAAAACTAGAAACTGGAAGAATACAAATAGACAAGAGGACCCAGAATGAATGAACATGAATGAACATGAATGTAAAATGTGGATGCTTTATCTTTAGAACAGTTTACCAAATGTATAAAATACTGGCTAAGAAATATATCATGTACATTCATGTAGAAAAGCCCTCCTGACTGGAACTGGCCAAGGCCTTCATGTCTATCCCTCAATATCACAGGAAGGTGCAAACTGGTGTAGAAATAGCTGACATTTTCAGGCCGGGGTTGTCTTGACAACACCGGAAGGTTAAGCAGAAGCATGTTGCTCCTTCACGTAATTCTTCTCTATTGTTTACCAATACATATTTAATATCATTTAATATTATTTAGTAAATATTAATACTTTAATAAATTAATTGCTCACCTATGACTTAATATGTATCTTCTCTCAGTGTTTACTGAGAGGGTTCCTAAGTCTCTTTCACTTCTGTGAGTTGAGGTCATTGTATTTGCTCAGTTGTGATGAAGTGAAAAAAGATGTAGAGTCACAGGCAGGTGATTTTACCCTAACTTCTCTGGATAGTGTATGTATCCCAGGATGTAAGCAGAGAACACACCAACGACCATCCATTATACTTGATTCTGGGCACTAGTCTTAGTATAGAGACTTTAAAAAGCCCCTCCAGTACAAGACACTGTCCCTTTAAATGCAGTTGCTCGTTGATACAATTACCTTTTATAAACTGCAAAGAAATCCTGCATCGATATGAGCAAGACCAAGAGACTAAGCATTCTAGATCCACAGTCACCAATCTCATTATCCTTATGCAGTCTGCTCATGATTGAACAATGCAATAAAAATGTAACTATTCCAATGAAGTTTACTATTTCTCATTTCAGTGAATGTGCTTGAAACAAGAGGTTTTTAACCTTTGCCTGAATTTACCTGTTTCCTTTTGCTAAAACTTGGTTTATTAACTAAGGGGCCACCCTTAAAATGTTGGATATAGTTAGCATCCTTCCTTCTCTGATTCTAGAAGAAAAACAGAAGTCATAGTTTTGTTTTGTTGTGTTTTGTTTTAAGTGCCAACCTTATTTATTTATTGTAATTTCCTTCAAGTTCTCACTCTGGAGCTTGCTCTGAGTGACACATAGCCGAGTGTCTGGCCTCCCAGCTGCCTGCTGATGATTACTGGGTTGTAATCTAGATGAATTGGCTGGCAAAGTGAATCATTATTCATGTTCCATCTGCAAAGAACAATAAAAGAATTCCCAAATTGAGAAAGAAAGTGAAATAAATGTCACCCACTCCTTAGGGAATGGGAGGGCAGCTTACATGAACTGAAATCACAAGAAATGAAGGGTCATGGATTGAGCAGATGGGGAAGGGAAAGACCTCATCATAATTCTGCTCTTCACTTGCCATTTATCAAAGAATTGTGTTTTTTTTTTTTTTCAGTGATTAACAACTTTCTTGGAAAATAGTGAGGATCTATTTCTTGGAAACATAACAGTTAGTCGGGGAAATTCCATTGACATTACAAAGTTCCAGGAAAAGTAGGAAATATCAGCAAGGACCTCAAAATTCTCTGAGCATGAAGTCTAGGTGAGGTAACATAGAAATCTATCAAATTATTCAAAAGCCTTTCCCACACCAAAATGAAAGGAAAGACTACAGAAGCACTGTTCCCATTAACAGGGCATTAGAAATCTTCAGAGTGTCACTTTATTGTCTGTGTTAGTGGAAACTTCTACTATGTACAATGGTTTTAAATATACTACATAGGACAAAGGGTTCCGTGTTCAACTTAACTACATTTGTACCAAGGAATCTAAAATGTATTTCATGTCAATAGAATGAAGCATTTTAGAATATAGCCAAACTGTGTGTGTGTGTGTGTGTGTGTGTGTGTGTGTGTGTATGTATGTGTTAGATTTGTCAACATAATATGGCAAGGGATACTCTACCTAGTTACTACTCTCAAAAACTGTATTATAGTAACAACCTTTTGTTAGTAGGAAGTGTAGGAGCCTTTAGCTGCTCAAACCATAGACAAATTATAGCAAATATAGCTTTAACATAAGAACAACAGTGGGTTGGGAAAGTTAGGGAGGTTTTAAGCCTAAAGACTCTCTATGCCCAGCTCTAATTGTCTGAATGAACTACATCCCCTCTTAGATTAATAACTACTGTTTCCTTAATGATAAGATGTGTTCCTTTCTATCTGATGTAAGCAGCAGCATGTTCTCCTCCCAAAAGATTCTAGAGATATTGTAGAGACAACACACACAGGCCTGGCTTAACTACAAAATAAAAACTGAGGAGGAAGGATAGTTTGATGATTCATTTTCACTGTGAAGATATCAAGACTGGGAGTGTAGATGTAGATGCTAAAGAATCTTTTAAAACATATCAGGGGATGAAAGTAGATCATTTCTCCTACAGAGCCAATCACAGAGGTCTTAATTCTTTAGGAAATCATCATGTGAGCAAAAAGCTTTATAGCCATCAAGTATTGCGAGCTAAAACTCTGTAGTCTTTATTTGTAGGCCCTAATAATGGCCATAAAAGCTGGAGCAATATTCTCAAGGAAAGAAGAAATTAATCTATGGTGATGCATTTCATACGTTCTTGTGTATATCGTGCTCCAAGCAGGAAAATATTAGTCTCCATCATACCAACTAGCTGTGACCGACTCTCACAGAACTTGAGTAGATGTGTAGATTCTTTTCTCCAAAAAGTGTGGTGAAAATAAAAATTGGGGGATGTTACACTTGAGGATGAAAGCCATCACCCAGTCATCCAAATAGTAAGCAAAAAAGTACCTACCCTTTTCTCCCCTGTAAAACTCCACATTGAACCAATTTTGTCAGTAGCCTAAATACCACAAAAGAGAAAAGTAGCCTCCAGTGGTGTGGGCCATCACTGTTTCTGGTTATCTTGCTGTAGTGGGAGAAGTAATGTGGGGTCTTAGTATCATCTTTATTCCAAAAATAATGGCAATCAATGACTGGAATCAGACACCCCCATTCATTTTTATCATGTTTTAACTTATAATTCTAGGAGTCTTAGTGGAAAAATCTTCAAATCTAGATTTCAAAGTCAGCCCAGTTTGAGAAGAGTGTAAACTTTAAGTATCGCACTGCAGGGTCCTTCAACAGCTTTTCACAAAAATTACAGAAACTCTGCCATCATCAGCAGAAAACTTCTGCTTCAAGAAAAACTCATCAACCAGCCTCCTAAGTGCTAGAGTTTTCATCAGAGCCTGGCCAACCCAGGGGATAGAACCATTAGCTCACACATCTCTAGCATTCCACATCTCTTTCCTTTTTTCAGTGGTGGAAAAAAAAATGTCTAGCTTCAGCCCGTGCTAACTATCTTGCCTCACCTAACCAGAAGCAAAAATTGTGTTACAAATTCACAGCCAGGCCGACAAATGGCCCAAACCCCTCTCATCACAGGATTATGGAACCCTTTTCCACAGTGACACTTGACCACTAAATTACTAAAGTCCTATTTTACTATAAATACCCAGTTTAACATACCCATCTTTCAAGTAAAAAAAAAAAAAAATGCAAAGCATATTGAAAGGGGGCGGGACAGTTGAACAGAATGAACCAGAACATAACTATACAAGCAGGACAATAGAATTACCAGACTGTGAATTTAAGATTGTAAGATTATATACAAAAGTTCGCATGTGTAAACCAGACATCATAAAACAACAGATGGACAAACGAAGTGGAGAAAAATCTTTTAAGACTATTAAAAATTGAAAGCAGTAGCAGAAACAGGATACTTTGGATGGGCCCAGGAGTAGAAAGAAAATAACTGAAAACTTTCTAGTTTGCAAAGAGCTGAAAGTTAATATGAGAAGTGGGGAGAGCAGAGTCTGAAAAAAATTTACTAAAAAACAAATACAAAAGCTGCGAGTAATGAAGAGATGGCTCAAAGGGTAGAAGCACCCACTGACAAGCCAGGCATGAGTTCAGTCCCTAGAGCCCACACAGTGGATAGAGAACCAAATCCCACAAGTTGTCTCTCGCCTTCACTTATATGTGGTCTTCTCTATAATAAATAATTTTTTTTTTAGATTCTGTAAGAAAAAAAAGCTGAGGCAGGAGAATTACCATGAGTTCAAGGCCATACTGACCCACAGAATAAGACCTTGCTTTAAACAAAGATATTATCACATAACATAAATAACAAAAACGCAAACACAATGAAGAAAGAAAGTAATCAAAACAATTATAATATCCCAAATTTAACATCAGATAGTAAACAACAGATCCAGGTGGTAAATAACAAAAATCTTTACCTA
The DNA here is from genome assembly GCF_011762505.2 of Arvicanthis niloticus. NCBI lineage: Eukaryota > Metazoa > Chordata > Mammalia > Rodentia > Muridae > Arvicanthis > Arvicanthis niloticus. The sequence goes on from NC_047668.1 coordinate 30,240,792, forward strand.
GACATATTATATTCAAACTACAAAATTAAAGGTCGAAGAAGATAGAATCCTCATAGAAACTGAAGAGTAAACACTGACATATAAAACAGACAGAAGTATGAAACTGACTTCTCGGAAGTCACACAAACCCAAAGACAAAGAACCAAGTGTAATAGCTAGTGTTTGGGAGGGGGAAAGTACCACCCACAAGAATATTACATTCTATAATATGATCCCTTCTTTAGACAGAATAAGGAACAGTCCTTTTTAGAAACAAAAATATGCCAATAGGCAAGTTTCACAAGAAATATTTGAAGAAGCATGCAAGAAATGGAAGTCATAGAAACACAACAGAAACACAACTCACAGGAGTTTTAGAGGGAAAAAAATCAAAGAAAATAAAGATTTACCATTATTCTTAATATAAAAAATAAGAGTATAGTGCTGGAGAGATGGCTCAGTGGTTAAGAGCACTGACGGCTCTTCCAGAAGTGCTGAGTTCAATTCCCAGCAACCACATGGTGGCCCTTAAGCATGTGTAATTGGATCCAATGCCCTCTTCCAGTGTGTCTGAAGACAGTGATAGTATACTAACAAACATTAAAAAAAAAAAAAAAAAAACCAGAATATATCTTTTATAATAAAATGAAATTCACAATTTATTTTATTTAGCATATCTTAGGTTTTTATTTCCATACAGAATTTAAGATTTTTTTTTCAATTTCTGTAAAACAATTGCAAATGGAATTTTCATGGGAATTGCTTTTGGTAAGATTTTGAAAATATTAATTCTATCAATCCATGACCGTGGGAGATGATCTATCTTCAGATTTCTTCTTCAATGGCTTCATTCAATGTCTTAAGCTTTATTATACAATTCTTTCACCTGCCTGATTAGAGTTAGCCCAAGATATTTTTTTTAGGCTATTGTGAAAGGTACTATTTCTCTAATGTCTTTCCCAGTTAAAGGTTATGTTAAATCATTTCTGTATCTCTGAGACTAAGCCATTTTTAATCTCTTTGTTGGCTCTTCCTGTGGTTTTTGTTATCAGAATAAAAGTAACTTCATAAAATAATTTGGAAATGTTTCTTCTGTTTCTATTTTATAGAATAATATAAGAAATATAGGTGTTTTTCATTAAACACCTGGTAGATTTCAACACTGAATCCATTTGGCCCTGGGCTTTAAAAATAAAATACTGCTTCTATTTACTATGTGTAACTGGTCTACTTAAATTCTTTAATTTATCTTAATTTAAATTTAGTAGGTCAATTATATATCAATAACAGCATCTCTCTTTTAACCTTTTCCACTTTGGTAGAATACAGATTTTTAAAGTATGTTCATATGATTCTCTGAAATTCTTCAGTGTCTGTTGGCTGTAAAATCAGTAGCCTTCCTCTACTCAAAGGATAAACAGGCTGAGAAAGAAATTATGGAAATGACACCCTCCACAATAGCCACAAATAATATAAAATATCTTGGAGTGAATCTAACCAAGCAAGTGAAAGATCTGTATGACAAGAATTTCAAGTCTCTGAAGAAAGAAATCGAAGAAGATCTCAGAAGATGGAAAGATCTCCCATGCTCATGGATTGGCAAGATTAACTTAGTAAAAATGGCCATCTTGCCAAAAGCAATCTACAGATTCAACACAATCCCCATCAAAATTCCAAATCAATTCTTCACAGAGATAGAAAGAGCAATTTGCAAATTCATTTGGAATAACAAAAAACCCAGGATAGCAAGAACTATTCTCAACAACAAAAGAACTTCCTGGGGAATCACCATCCCTGACCTTAAACTGTACTACAGAGCAATAGTGATAAAAACTGCATGGTATTGGTACAGAGACAGGCAGGAAGATCAGTGGAATAGAATTGAACATCCAGAAATGAACCCACACACCTATGGTCACTTGATCTTTGACAAAGGAGCTAAAATCATCCAGTGGAAAAAGGGCAGAGTTATAGGGAGGAAAATAATAATGTTATATGGAACCATGAAACACATTACATATGAAATTTCATCTTAAGTATAAGAACACAAAATTGAATGTATCAAACTATTGACTTTCCAACTGATTATATCTGCCTAAACAGAGTAATCAGCCCTTAAGAATTCTGCATCACTAAGATCTGTCTGATGATCCTGGGCCAGAAGGTGGAAGAACAGATGCTCCAACGTCTTGTAGTAGAGGGAGTGTGCCAGTGTTCAGAGGTCTCTATAAATTGGCTAAGATTTAGAAGCTATGCTTCGTGCTTCCCACAATTATAGTTAACTCAGTCATTCTGGATTTCTGACGGGGTTGAAAACTTATAGTCTCATAGCCAATCCTGGCTATTTACCTTGAGAGAAAAGATTTGAGTGGATGGTTTTCAGCTGAAATTCATTCTAAAGCCAAGGAAAAAGTCAGGTTCAGAACTAAATGTTTTAGTTAGGATAGATGACAGAGGTTCTGGTTAGTCAACAAAATGATGGACTGGGTATTAGGACTATCTTGTACCTCACTGGTACAAATAGGCATAATTATGCTCTCAAAATGTATTTTGAGAGAAAAGTTTTATTTTAACAGGAAGGGTGATGTGTAGGAGGAGCTAAGGTGGGAGGAGTACTGAGAGGAAGAGAAGGAGTAAGGAGAGGAGGAGAAGATGGAGAGGAGAAGCTAGGTGATGAGAGAGAGAAAGAGGGGGGAGACAGGGAGACAGATGTTCACATATCTCTACCAGTCAAAGATAATATCTAGGTTGGGTAGTGGGTTACACCTCTGATTGAGCATTACCAAACTTACAAAGCCTTTGATTAACATTTTTTAAAAAGTATATAAATGCAAAAAGGAAAAGGGGGCATGGGATAGCGGTTTTCTAAGGGGGGGATTGGGGAAAGGGGATGGCATCTAAAGTGTAAATAAAATATCCAATAAAAAAAAAACTATTGACTCTAATATTATACCACAAAGTTATAGTAATTCACTGAATAAAACATGGCACTGACATGAAAACAGGCTCAAAGAATAATGGAGCATAATACAAAACATAAAAATAAATTAGGTATTTCCTATGGCTTTCAACAACAATGCCATAAACTCAAAATGCAAACAGCCTTTCAATAAATAATCCCAGGAAAACTGGCTACCCACATTATAGAGACTTAAAACAGTCCTTTATATTGCAATGCTTTTACAAAACTCCATTTAAAATAGACTGAAAAATTAGCATAATGACTCAACCTATTGAATCAGTAGAAGAGAAAAGCTTCGTATCACTGGCCCAGTACTTATCTGAAACATTTCTTGGTTATTGCTCCCAGAACCACAAGCAGCCAAACCACAAACAGATGACCAGGGTATACACTAAAATGCTCCCACACTGCAGAGGAAATCACTAAAAAGGACACACTCCAGAGATCCCCGAGACAGAAGAAGGTGCTTGCAAATCATCAGATGAGGTGTTAAACCCAAAGTTATGAGAGGGAAATGAACTTATAAGAAATACCTGTACTTGAAAAATGGAAAGGCTGGGTCAGAAAGATGGCTGAATCATTAAAGGCTAGACTCACAACCAAAAATACAAAAATGGAAAGGGACCTGAATAAATGATTTTCTGAAAAGGAAAGCTTACACACAAATGCTCACAAGGTACAAAATTTGCAAATAAAAATACAGATATAGCTTGACCCCAGTTAGCTCCTTTACCATCAAACATATAACAGAAGGTATAAGGGAGATTGGGAGGAAGGAACCCCATACATTCTCAGAAGAGGAGGTAAGTCAGGGATAGTATCTCTTGGTGTTATTTGCACAAGACCAACCAGTCAAAATTCCAGCACCAAATTTGTTGGAGGACTTACTGGCAGTTGGTTGCTTTGAGGGAAGGAGCATCACTCTCTTTGGAGAATGTGCTCACTCCTATGTTGCCCACACCTTACTGGATGGCCCCACACCCATACATATAGGCAACACTAGTTACATTCATCAGGACTTTAGTAACAAAATGAATAGGAGGACGTGAAGGTGAGAGACAGGATGAGGGCTTCTAGAGGAACTTGGAGGGAGGTGGTGGTGGATAGATATGATCAAACTCTAATTGTATAAAGTATGGGACCTTCAAAGAATAAAAAAAAGTTATCTAAAGATAAATATACATTGATGGCAATGGATATGTTAATTAGTCTGGTTTGAGTATGCCATTGTGTACACATATTGCTACACCATTAATGTATGCAATTTTGCCTAACAATTTTTAGGATAAAACCTTAAAAAGTGGTTTTAGTATATAAAACAACTTGATTATATAAAATATAACAAATTCAACTCAATTTAAACAGAAATGGCTTAGCACAAGTATCAACACATTACATTTTAAATATAGAATAATATACTAATTTTCTATATAATAATAGAGAATAATAATAATAGTGATAACTCCTTGGAAAAGTTTGATGGTAAGAACATTTTATTGGAAAAACCCCTTCAATGAAGTCTTTTATCTGTATTAATAAAGGCATGATCAAAAACTGAAATTTACAATAAAGAACTCAATCTACAACTCAGCTTTTCCCCCTACAGGATGTCATACTGCCTTTGTACACCAGGACATGATGTAACATGACTTGTACTATGGTTGAAAACAAAGGACATTTGTGCATCACACAGGACATCAGAACCAGGAATGTAGTAAGTAGACCAGCCTACATTAAGCGAGGAGGAAGGTCTAAGTGACTTCCTGGCACTCCTAATTCCATTTAATGTTCTGTGGTAGGGAACACACAGGCTGGATGCAATGATGAAACCTATCTATCTCTGCTCAAGGGAAGCCTAGATATTCACTTTTCTTTTTTTTTTTTTTTTTAACTTAACAAAGAAATTTGAAATTACCTTGGGAGAAAATACAAAATAAAGTTTCATTTTTAGCTATTCTAAGAAATGGGGAATATGATTTTTTTTTTGTAGTTTTTGTTTACCCTAAAGAACATTGTGGTTGAGAAAAGGGTGTGTCCACATGAAAGGAAGCTAATGTCAGTAAGCATTAGGCACATTCATTTAATAGATTTCCCAAACCTCCTCATTGAACTGCAGCCATCAGAAATAGTCATATCGTATTTTTTCTATTCAAAAAAAAAATTATTTTCCTTGATATATGCAAATCAGAAATACACTCAACATTAGGACTAAACCATAACATTAAACAGGAAAGATGAACATTAGAAGAAATAAGGACTGTACGTGAGTAAACACATGCTGCTGAGGAAATCTTCTAGGCCCTGTCACTCTGGGTTAGCACATCTTATCCAATAGAAGCTTGCCACAGTAGCTATGCTTCGTGTGCATGTGTTGCTATGGCTGCTCACTAGAATCAAACATTCTAGCCTTGTGAGAAGTGGTTGGGGAAACGTATCAGGAATGATAACAGAGCTTCAACTGTTATCTTGCTTGGACGTCCAACAGCCAATCTCCCTGAACAACTACTGACTTCTCGTTTTTGAGGATGGGACAATTGTGTCTTAGTGATTATTCCTTCCATAGAATATGCATTCAGAAAATCATTTTCCTTTCTCTCTCGGACAAGCAAAGGCTATGGAAATTTGACAAGAATAGGAGATTTTTGAGGAAACGATATGGATGCCATTTTAGCTCAATGTCAATTGGCCTAATAATTTTACAACACATGTATTATTACCAATCAATCCCTAATCCCTGCTAGGAGCTAGGAGTCTGCTCAAAGTAAGAACATAGGTGAAGCAGACCTCCAAACCATAGCTGTAACCAAGTGCTCAGGGCAAGCTGCTGTAAACATCAGACACAGACTCCTTCCTTTTATTCAATATCAAGTGCATTTAGCATGGGAGTTGAGTGGGGCAGATACACTAGAGTTCTTGAATCTCAAAACAAAAGATTGGAAATATATAGCAGCAGAAGCTTTCCAAGAGAGGAAGTGTGTTAGAGCTGGGAGAAAGGGTAGGAACTCAGTGGCAGGCACTGCACAAGGGCATGGGACTCGGAGATCTTTGAGTCTGCATTGAATGTCAGCTGTCTGTGAGATTCTGTCATGTATGAGCCCTGTCAGGCAGGGAGTGGAGAGGAGAGGTTAATTCATAGCATTTTTCTAAATCCTACTTCTTCACCTTATTTCCCTGCTTCATAATTGCTTTCTATAAAAAAAAAAAAAAGAAAGAAAGAAACAATATGCTATGTTGTGTAAACTGAAATAATTATTAAGTATGTTTTAGTTTCTTAAGCTAAAGGGTAAATTATTATGAGAGCTTTACACATAATGATGGTATTGTGCCCTCCTGCTATGTTTTAATCTCCAAACAGGAAATCTCTTTGGAAGCAACCGTTTCTTCCCCAACAGAATGTAGACGATCCTCACAGTGATTCATCTGGTAATTATCTTTGTTACCACACTACCTCACACACCTGGATTGAATCACTGCATCAGTGTAGTCGCCATCAGCTGGATTAATGCTTCATACCTATAATGCTCAGGTAAGCAGCAAAATGTCCTTATAGTCTCCATCCATGCTGTCTGAATAATCACATCCTTGATCTGTTTCTGAGTCATGAAGTCAGAATACAAAAAAGTTTCGGGAATCAACTCATCCAAACCATTCTTTTATAGGCATGGAAACAAGTCTGTGGCTATAATTCTTTTGAATCAGTGAGCTAGAAATAGAAGTGGGCATTGTAGACCCACCATCCTCCTTGCTTCAGAGTCTAACATCCGTGATGGAATAGGCTAGGGGTAAAGGCATTAGGATACCAAAGTGGAGGCCAGGATGACCCAAGAAAGGAAGCTCTGGTAAACAGTGGTGTATTGTTGTACAGGCTCCAGAATTGAGGCTCCAGTTCACTCAGCATTATAGTATGAAAATCTTTATTTTCTATAATGTAACAATGTATTATTTTATGGTTTGGGAATTTTGCTTGCATGCATGTCAGTGCATGGCATGCTCCTGGTGCCTGTGGAGACCAGAAAAGGACATCAACCACCTGAAACTGGAGTTACAGTTATGAGCTGCCATGTAAGTGCTAGGAACCAAACTCGGGTTGTCTGGAAGAGCAGTAGGTACTGTTAGCTGATGAACCATTATCTCTCTATATCATCATGATTTTAAACTCCTTACCATTTTATGCATAATTGTAAAAGAAAAGCTGATTGGACTACTTAAAGGTACAACAATATCTTCTTACTAGTTTGACAGTTCGTATCCTACCTATGCTAAATAACAAAGTAAAATTGAAACCACTAAAGACCAAAATTTCACCAGAAAACAAACATCTTAATTCATTCATAACCTACTACAGTTCCATGAACTTAGAAGAAGCTTGCTTATAGAGTTGTGTAGGTACGCCAACATAGCAAATACTTTTCTAGAGGCAGAAGAAACTAAACCAAAAACAAAAGAATTATCCAAAAAAAAAAAAAAAAAAAAGGTTTCATTTTATATATACTTTCTATACTGCATGGTTCCTGCTCAACACTCTGGCAAATAAGACTGCTTCTTTCCTGGCCTTAAGTAGGCTGACTGAAAAGCATACTGAATTACTCCAGCAAATGAGTAACAGGAACTCTGGGAGCTATGCTGCATATTTCTTGCTCTGAAAACATAATGGCTATTTTGAATTAAAGATGACCACAAGTTCCTGGGGAATTTTCCTCTTTAAATGCATGCTGGCCCCTGTCTGCTCCAATGGGAGGCTACAAGGAAGCACTGCTGTTCCAGGCCTGGGTCCAGGTTGAATGGCAACCAGCAACTTCTACGGTGGTCTCTTGGAACCAAGCCTGATTTCAAGTTCACAATCCCATCCTTCAGCTCACTGTTAATCACAGACAATATATTCACAGAACTTGGCCCTGAGGTTTCTATTGTTTTCTTACTGTTTCTGCATTTGTCTTGAAATTCCTTAGCCTATACATTGTAGTAACTTCTTTCTATTTTGTCAGGAGTCTCATTTAAAATCCAGTACTGCCATGGTACAAGTCATATTTAATATACAATAAATATTAACTATGTCCTAAACCCTATAGATGTTTGATACTGTTCTCAGAAGGTTGTTCAAGGAATGTGCATGTGTATTCTAAGTAATAAACGCCATCAGTGTTTATCAAATACCTATTATCACAGGAGGCCCTGAACTCCAAGCTAACAAAGCTAACCTCTGTTCCAGTGAAAAGTAGAGCCATAGCCTACCAGAAATTGGAAGAGTTTAACAAATTGCTGAGACCAGAGTTGGTTTACCATCATCAAGCCAAGACTAATACATCAGAATCAACAGACAAGGGACTAACAAGCTGGGATTCCCACTGGGATGACCAGGGAGAAGAAGACTGGTTAGGCTGTGGATGCTGCCAACAACCTCAAAGTCTACTGTTGCAACCCCAGCAAACTTCAGATGGCCAGCACAAAACTGTAGACAGGAGTGACAAGCAGACATACAACAGGAAGTCAGCAGAGGTGTGAAATCCTGTTGGGTAACTAACACCACTGAGCTCTGCACTCACACCAGTGGGAGCTGTGCAGCAGGAAAAAAATATATGCATACCAAAATTGGGAAGAGAAGCCTTTCCACCTGCTATCTGTATACCATTTTAAAATGTCCTGGCAATGGAAGTTTGTGAAGCCCAACAAGAAGAGGGTGGACTTAGCATTGTGAGGTAATGTATTAAGTGGTACGTCATATAAATTCCAGTCAGTTGGAATCCCTCTCACAGGTTCAATATGTCCCTGTTTTTGCATGCTTTGGGCCATGTTTCATTATCTCTGTGTAAGTTTGTTCACCAGACCTGCCATTGCCCATCACTACCCTTAGGCATACTGGCAGCTTTACCCACCAGAGGGTTGGCTATACAGGCTATTATGCCATGAATTATGTCATGTATTTTGACCAAGAGTCAAATCCTAAGTGGTGATTTGATCCTATCCAAAGGATGGTACACAGTATTATGTTTCATACTAAGTACAAGAAGGCTTATGAAATATATAGCTATTTTGAAATTCAACAATGCACGTAAATTTCCATTACAAAATTTTACCCAAATAACTCAAAATGCAAAAAATACTTACTTTTACTACTCTTGAAAAAAATCTTTAAAATCGAGTTTGGTCTAAATCTTTTGTAAATGAGTAGTTATCCAGATACTGACAAAAAAAAAAAAAAAAAAAACAGAACTAGCTCAGGGACGGAAATGTCAATGACATTCTGAAAATACTAATGCCCACAGGTACGAATGTCCATTAAAAAAATGACATTAAACTTAAAATCATGCACAAGGGAAATATGAATATTGTATCAGCAGAAGTTTGTAACACTGGTGCTAAGGTCATAGCTCAGCGACAGAATAGTGGCAGTGGGCCTATGTTCAATCTCCAACACTGTAAAAATAAAACACAAGATGAGCAAACATGAGGAACAAAAGATAAATATTAATGTAGCTCAGGAGAACATAACTTTTCAGAGCATGGACCTCACAAACTATTTCAGAGCTGGGTAATTTCTATAACATGGGTGAATTCATAAACAGGCTAGCTTTAACTTCTGTAGAGAACCTTATATTAGAAATAGCACAGACTTTACAGTGTACTAAGATGCATACCAACAAACCAAACCCCTGCCAAAACCACTTAAAAGCAAAGCTTTTCCTTCTAGGTCTTTTGGCACTAGCTAGTCCTTTGTGATACACCCAAGAAGCTTATATTACAAACTCAAACAACATTGGCATCAAACATCTCAAAAAATGACTACTTTATATGAGACATGGGTATTTTTTTAAGTATATGCATTTTAAAACATGACAAGAAAATAATTTAACATTGGAAATATAGGGAAGTAAGAGCTGCTTGTGCATACATTACTGGATTAAAGAATAGTCTGCTTTCTGTGCTTAAACTGAATCACAAGCTGCATGGGAAAGAGAAACACCATATGTACTAGATGAGAAAGATTAACTCTTAAAACACTGGGAAAGTAGGGAAGGAAAAGAACAAAACGGTGGAAATATTGCAGAGAAAACCCTGGGTGCTGAGTCTGTCAGGCCACGCTCACCAGCCACTTATGGGGAGCTAAGGGAATTCACAAAAGAAAAAGAAAAAAAAAGGAAAAAACAGGCCAGCAACTGTCCACTGCTTCTGTGGGTCTGTGCTTAAACTGAATCCCAATGGCTGCTACTAACGCTCAATAGTGTAAGCAGGAAGAAAACATGCTCTGGGATGAACCTCGGTGACAAGAATAGCCCGAAAGTCCAAAAGACCTTTTTAGGTATGTATTTTATGTATATAGGGTTTTGTCTGCATGTATGCACACCGGAAGAAGGCATTGGATCCCATGGGCTACAGTCAGTTGTGAGCCACCATGTGGGTGCTGGGAATTGAACTCAAGACCTCTGGAAGAGCAGTCAGTGCTCTTAACTGCTGAGCCATCTCTCCAGCCCCACCCACCACCACCACACACACACACAAAGACCTTTAAAGTCAGTTGTTCAGCCTGGCTGACAGGAAAGGTCCTTGGAGAGAGCTGTGTCTGATGCATGTCTGCCTTCTCAGCACTGCTGCCATGGTCCTACTGATTCGCCCAAACCAAGCATGAATCCCAGCTTGATCAAACTGACATGGTGACACCTACCACCGAGGAAGAGCATACAATTCAGGAACACACAGAGGAATTCCTTCAGCGGCCTAAAGACAGTGAGGAAGGTTTGAAAAACATATAATGTGGTTTTAAACCCTACATCCTTTTGATAAACTATACCATCAATCTCCCCATACTTGTTCTATCATGCTACAACTTTCTAAAACAAAATAAAAGGCCAAAAATTCAAAGAATGGAAATTCTAAGGCCTGCCTGCCTAAGAAAAGGGTTTATACAGGCCATAAAGCTCCCAATATAGGAATGTACACACTGTATGACTGAGATTTAGAAGGAACAAGTGCGATCCACAGGAGCAAAAGAGAGCCTAGCCTAAGTGACTTCATCAAGTTTACCACGAGGCTTCCCTCTGCTATTAACACCAATCAATGAGTTTTCCTTCGAAACACTGAACAGTGCATGTTCTTGTTCACATTCACTTTGTGATGTAAGTACAGTGCTACCATCCTGGACTACTGTGTTTCTGATCAGTCTGCCACCCTCTGTCAGATGATAGCCTGAAAACTAGTAACGGTCACTTCTCGCCATACAAAACCTCAAGTATGAGTCTCAGTTATGTTTAGTTCTTCAGTGTCCACCTATGTTAGTTTTCCTTGTCATGTCCGGCCCCTCCTCACTGTCCACCAGAAACAAACCCCTAATCTGACGGGCAGAATCCTGTAGCAAAAGACTGGGAAGAGGTGACACGGTGGCTTAAAGTTCATTTTATCATTAAAAAAAAAAAAAGGCAGCTTGCTAAATTCTTAAACAAAGAGGTCAGGATTGTGAAAAGCAAATGCCCTCAACACTGCCAAGAGGCCAGCATTCTTCCTTATAGGAGAACATGAAGGAATACTGCCTGCCTCTTCTTACACTGCCATCCCCATGTGAGGAGAGGCCAGCATTCCTCCTTACAGAACATGTAGCAATATTGTCTGCCTGTTTCTCACACTGGCATCCCCGCCTTTAACTTTCTCACATGAGAAGTATGTGGTATCTCAAATAGTATTCCAAATCAAAATACGTTCCATAAGATTCTTTTTTTCTAGTACAATAGCACAGATTCAGAGCAAACCACAGGAAGAAAGAGGCATGTTTTTGTTAGCCTCTTCCTAAGCTCTGAGTCCATAGCCTCTGCGTGTTTTCTCCTTTGATTTTCTTCTGTTATTTTTACACACATTTGAAATTCAACCACATCCAAGCCATAGTCTTTAAATCTGTTTAACCTAAAGCAAGAACTATTTTCATGTCTTGTTAATTCGAAGTCTAAAGGTTGGGTGGTGGTGTTTTGTAGGCATTTTACAGTAAGTATTATTCTCTCTTCCACAGTACAAAAGGACAAAAACCACGTCTTTAGGGCGTGTTATATTTTATGCTAAAGGATAATTTGTTAATTTTTTAAATCATACAGTGACACAGATTCAACTATCACTAGGCTTAATGTTCTATAAAATTACACTAAGGTCTTAGCCAAAGCAAAGGAAGACATGGCATGTTATCATCACCTTACAATTCAAGTAAAGGCTTAACACTAAGTTTTCAATATTTGCTATGTATAAATTCAATACACCAATGTAAAAAAACATATAGCAATAAATATTATTTATGAAATGTAATAGGAAATACCTTAGTAACTTGAGAAATCACTAAAGAAATATATAATATAAAAAGCAATGTCCCTAAAAGTGAAAGTTTTGAGTAAATAAGTTGGATGTTCAAAACTAAGAATTAAAATGAAAGAACATCAGTTTAATTCTTCTTTCTAGTTCCATTGAATACCAGTAAAAATATCCAAACATGAGGAATTTATCAGACATATAACTGGTTGAAATATAATGAAGGCCAATGCATGGGATGCCAGTAACACAGAATGCTTGCGCTCTGGTCTTTCCCAGCCCTATGTACCAAGGGGACAGCATGTGAGCTACCAGTCCTATATCTGCAGATGGAATGTCTGTGGTTCCTCTCTGTGGATACTATGGTAAAGTTCCATGGCAGCTGCCAAGGTATATGGCTTCCTTCATTTCTGATGTGGCTTAGTGACAGGAGCAAGGTTTGATAGGTCAGAGTTTGACCTTTTGTGAGAGTGAAGCTAAGAAAGAGGCAGGTGAGTCCTGTCTCTTTAGACAGTTGACTCAGAGAGGCATGCAAACCCTCTGTTCATCCTATCTGGGAGATGAAAAGGCAAGTTCTGTGTACTCCTGAGGCAGTGGGCAGATTAGTAATATATCTTCTTGTATCAGCATTTAAGTTTTGCCTAAGGCTTACATTCCTGGGGAACCTCTGCCAAGAAGACATTTTTGAAAGTAATTAAGAAAATTAAAATGAAGTGGCTTCACTGAAATCAACAAATAATGAACCCCAAAGTACTCCATATATGTATATAACAGATATTAACCATACAAAGAAGGCACAAATTACTAAGAATGGATGATTAATGAATGATGTCAGAAAAAGCTTAGGAAGAGAAGGAAGAGCCCTGAAGTACAAAATATTTTAAATGATCTCCAAATGCATTGAAGACTTTATATGTGAAGTGAGAAGGTAATACCATGAGAATAAAATGTACCACTGTAACCGTACATGATACACTAGAATTAAACCAGAGGAAGAAATAATTTATGGTTTTTAGACAAATGCCCAAGAATTTCTGTAGATAAGGACTTTTGTGCTTAAAGATCCCAGCAAAGGTTACAGAATCTTGATCTAAATTCCAGAATTTTCCCATAAGAGGACAAGAAAAATAACATCACTGAGTTAGCATACCTGTTGCAATAACTGCTAGAAAAAAAATTAACATAGAAAAGAAAATGACAAAGTAAATAGAGTATAGAACACCATGACTCAGATAGTGTTCAATTTCCAACACACCACAGAGACTGAGTCTGGTCTACAGCAGGAGGCATCACGGATGCAAGTCCTGTTTACATTTCCAGTTGAGATTTCACCAAGAGTTACTATGCATAGTTGGCAACTGACGTTTATGCAGAAGGAAATAATGGTTTGTAGAAACACTAACTGAAAAACCTCCTCTTTCTGATGCAGAATGTTTCACCTTTTGATCCCTATCTATTTCATATTCATCTTTCCTTATTTCCTGCCATTCACTTGTACAACATGTACACACACCCACACACACACACACACACCCTTTCATCCCTTTCCTCATACACATGCTAAGAAACATGTCCTCCTCTTTCTCCTTAACTCTGTAGGTCCCCAGAGGATATCATTATCATTCTTAGGCTCCTTTTTTTCAATTGAAAATATCAAAAAGCTCAACCTCTAATCCAAGCCCCATTACACACTCAGTATTGTCCTAGTTCATGCTAGCTGAATGATCCAAGATGAAAGAAAATGGTACAAGAAACAAGACTGTAAAAAGGAAATAAACTACCAATAATCACAATGCTCTGGAGACAAAAGCAAAACACCTTTCATATAATCCCATCTTTTTAAGTGGTTTCCTATTAACTCAGCAGCTGATTCCCAGATAGGCTGATTATATAAGACCCAGACTTCATTCATTTCAACCCATGTGAGTAATGGGTAGGCTATGTGTTAGGAATATAATCTTGATTATATTCTTTATTTTCTCATATTTCATACCCAGAGACATAGCAAAAATCAGTACAAACTGAGAAGGATATTGCATTCAAACTTCAGTCGGCATGTATGCTACTCCTGAGTGGATGGTCCTGGATGCTATAAGAAAGCAAGCTGAATGGTACAGTCATCAGCACTCCTCCATGGCCTCTATATCTATTCCTGCCTCCAGGTACCTGACATGAGTTCCTCTCCTGACTTCCCTGGATGATGCACTGCAGCCTGTACAATGAAATATGCTTTGTCTGCTCCAGGTTTTTTGTTTTGTTTGTTTGTTGTTGTTGTTGTTGTTGTTTGTTTGTTTGTCTTTGGTTTGGTTTGGTTTGGTTTGGTTTGGTTTGGTTTGGTTTGGTTTGTTAAGATCTTTTATCACAGCAGTTGAAACCCTAAGACATCTACCTTCATGGGGCTCACAGTCTATTTCACAGTTGAATTCCTTAGTCACTGTGGGAAGGAATCAAAAACACAGAATGACTTGGCCTAACTTGTCTACCTGGAACTGGAAAAGCTTTCCAAGTATCTGTTTTGTATCTGAAGAGCATCATAAAATTGGAACTCAATCCCGGAAGCATATGTGAAGGAACTAAAAGGAGCTAAAAATGGTCAGAGCACAGATGAGATATGTAGAAAGCAGCAAGGGAACTAAGAACAGCAGGCTGCACAGAGCAAAAGCGTGGCCTCTGGACCCTCCAGAGTCACCTACAATATCCAAAAAAGTCACCTACAACATCCAAGTGCATATGCCTCATTATTCAACTTCAACCAACTTGGGCTACAATGAGCATATTTCTACTCAACTCTTGGGAAATGGTGAGTTCCAGTATGCATTTTTTACATGATTTGCACAAAGAGAAGTTCTATCCTGAAGACAAAACAAGTCAATATAAGTCCATATCTCAAGGCCACATAAATGACTGAAGCATTCAATAGCTTTGCTGATTTCTCAATGAAAAGTTTTTCTTACAGTTTTCTATAAATACCCCCAAAAGAAATCTGTTACTTTTGTGAAAAGAGTGTGTGTGTGTGTGTGTGTGTGTGTGTGTGTGTGTTGTGTTGTGTTTTGTTGTGTGTAGGCTTAATACAAGAGTAAAAGCTGACAAAGTGTTTGCCTAACATATACAAGTTCCTGGGTTCAATCTCTAGCACAAAAAGGTGGGGAGAGAAGAAAAGAAAGAAACAGCAGTATTTACTATTCAAAAGTCTAAATACGGTGCTTACAACCCCACCATGTATAAAAGACCTGCTCCCTAGAGCTAACACTCTTACTACAGGGGTCCCTGTCTCACTGCAATGTTGTCTGTTAGTGAATCATTTCCGTCAGTGAGTTGTTAGGTCATCTATCTTGATCTAAAACTGCTTGTACCTACCCAATTCTTTCCTGCTTAAATATGCCAACGTTCTTCCCCAAACTGGTCCTGTATTCTCCCTGAAATTAACTCAATCCATGTTTTCATGTACAGCAAGCCCTATGCACAATCTAGTGATATCTCAGCAATCTGCTAAGATCCGTGGACACAATTTTCCATAAATCCACTTCTGTCCCTCAGCACAGTGGTTTCACTATGCCAAGAATTTCCTTCACTGAGGTTCTGAGATGTGACCTGCTCGGCTGCATAACCAATCATCTTCCTCCTGAGCCGGTCATCCTTCATCACTGTGCTGTGCTGTACAAGTTTTATCTGTACAATGATGCCCATGCCCTAATCCATAAATTTATTAACAGATAGATGTCAAAGGACTTTGACAGTGTGATTAAATTAAATGAGACAAGGAAATTATCCTGAATTATCCAAGTGAGTCCTAGAAATCACAGGGATCCTAAGAAGCAGAAAACCAGAGTGAACCTCAGGGTATGTGGCCTTAAAGATGCAAGAAAAGGGTCAGGACCAAGTAATGCAAGCAACATGGAGGAAAGGGAAGGACAAGAGGCAAGTCTCCTGGAGCTCCTCCAGAAGTGACACAATTCTGTCAACACCTTGATTTAGACTTCCCATCTCCAGGACTGTAAAAGAATAAAACTGGAGCTTTAAGGCCTGGGGCTTCTGGTCATTTTTAGAAACAGCAAAGAGCCATATGAAATAACAATTCCTCTACAACTTCAAACCCCTGGCTCAGCCTTTTGTTCTCTTCTACTCTCACGACATCCATTCATTTTATGATCTTGGTCAAATCCAAAGCATGAAATGCCTATATGACAGCAACTCTGTCTAGCTAAACATCTGCACTAAAATCTTTCTCTGTTTCTAAAGTCCTAGGACACAGTGGATTCAACGATTGGGAATCCCAATAAATTATGTCTACAAGCAAAGAGAAGAGTAATGTTGAAAGAAAGAAAAGAAAATTTTACATATGTACGTGTGTGCTCAAGCATGCAGATAGGTAGATAGATAGATAGATAGATAGATAGATAGATAGATAGATAGATAGATAGGCAAATAGGAAGGAAGAAGGGAAGAAAGGAAAAAAGAAAGGTAGGCAAGGAAGAAAATAAACATTATTAGAAAAACCAGTTGGTTCATGTCCTAAGTGAAGTTTTCAGGGAATTATGGAGACCTGGTCTAGCTGCATTGACAGGCATGCATCATAGTATTATTTAAGTTAGAGTCTGTAGCTCCTGGGACACTATGTGCTTTTCAGTTCTGGGAAACCAAGGCACTCTCATGGGCAATGAAGTATTCAGGCTACCTGTGTTTCTCTGCATTTGCTAGAAGTCAGAGAAGCATGTAGAGGTTTCACAATACCATTTTAATCTTAGATATTAATCATGTGTTCCCTGTATATCTCAGAAATGTCACAGTGTCCTAACAATTACCATTGTACTAGTTCTGATAAGGGTATAAAAAGTCTCAACCTCAGTCTTTCTGAAACCACTCCATCCATGCCTGATAGATGACATTCCTCCCGACCATAATCAGGTAACCCTGGCTTGGTAAGTGCTGATACTTATAGGTGTTAATATGCGTTCTATATTGCACAGGAACTGAGCAGTCTCTGTCAAATTGTCGTCTGATTGGTCATTATCCCAGCTCTTGTCAATACCATCTTTCCTCTGGTGCTTAAAGAACTGCCCATGTTTAGGAAGCCAATCTGCTTGTTTGCAGGATCCTTGTCTATTAAAAGTGTGGCTCTAAAACAAGTGGTAATTTGGTTCCCATACTGCTCTTTAGAGTAAAGGGAATCATTGATTCTTTGCTTGCTCCTCAACATGAGATGGTCTGCCCGAGAGGCCCTCCTGTCCCTGAAAAGCTTGGGGAAATGACTGAAAACTTGGAGACATAACTCCAGGATTCTGGAGGAGAAGACTGTAGATGCTGGAAATTGAGAATCCATTGAAAATATCTTAGTTCTTCTATTTTGGAGTCTTCAGCTCCAAAAGGGCAGATTTCTGTGCACAGGATTAGATGACTAACATTTACATGCACAGTTGGGTCAGGATCTGCTCCCAAGTTTTGAAACAATAAAGAAGGGAGATACAAAATGAAGGAAGAACTTTCAACATCATCCATTAATTAACTCATCAGACATCCCATGAGGAAGTAAAGACTCTGCATTTTTAGCAAAAGCAGTTTACTCTTTATTACACTTTCTTAGCACTCAATCATATTAAATGGCTTCCTCACTGACATAAATCAAATTGAGTTGAATTTATAGTAAAAAGTCTGGTTTAATGGAGCAGCTCTTGGGCAGGTTCAGAAAAGTCACAAGGTTAGGCTGGGGTAGGAGTTTCTTAAAGGGGATTAAGGGATGGGGAGTTGTGACATGATGGTGAGGTACCAGGGTTATATCCTTATTTGGGAAGTCTTTGGCAAGACCTGGATGTGAGTCTTAGATCTAGTAGTCACACTGGAATCCAGAACTAGGAGCTGATAGTGTCTATTGTTTGGGTGGGCCTTTGCAAATGTACGCTCCTGGTCAGAGGAGAAGGATGGGGACCTCTTGGCTCAGGCCATCTTGCCTTTTTTCCAAATCCTCCAACCTAACACATAAGTCTACAACTAATTTTTCAAGATTCTAATTCTAATCTTCCAAAACCTTCATTTCCATCTCAAATAAAGATGCCTACATCCTAGTCTCTCAGGACAAAGATTTGAGCTAATGACTATTTCTCATCTTTGATATGTGAGATACAATCTACTGGGAGAATTATTCCAGTTTTACCTTCAAATCCATTCAAAATATTAGCATTTCATACTACACTATCTAAATTATCCCAGTTGCCAAAACCATGTCACATGTCTTGGGCTTTTTCATTGTTATAGCGACAAAATACCTCAGAGAAATGACTTAAAGGAAGAAGGGCAAATGGTGTTCATGATTCCAGAGGTTACAGCCTAACCTCAAAGAAAGAACCACTCAAGAAGCAGAGGAAGGGATTCAGAATGAGAGCAGGACAGACATGGTGATTCATGTTAATATCCCCAGCACAGATGTCCAAGGCCAGCCTGGTCTACATAGATAGTTTGAAGTCATACTGGGCTATGAAAGCCTGTCTCAAAAAACAAAAAGTAAACTAAAGGAGAACAGGACAAGACTTATGTGTCAAAGGTATGCCACCAGTAGCCTACTTCCTCCAGCCTCCATTATAAAGTTCCTACCAACTCCTACCACAGCAGCACCAGATTGGGACCAAGTAGTCAATGCATAAACCTGTCCTATGGTAGACAGTTCGTATTCAGACTACAACATAGAAGGGTATATATTAAAGTTAGTAAACACTTTCACAAACCTCAGAAATATGCCAATGGCGGAATGTAGCTCAGCAACATCCAGTCTACAAAAATGGGATATGTGAACTCAACTTGGAGAAATTCATAATAGCATAATGAGTATAATTAAAATATAATTCTCAAAGTAATGTCCTGTACTCCAAATTATTTTAAAGGAAAGAAATCTGGCTGCATTTCTCATGAAAGTAAAATTCTATATAATCTTTTTCTAAAACTAACTGGAACCAAGTACTGATAATTGAATGTATGTATGTGAATAACCATACCACTAACCTAACTGTATCTGGCATAATTAGTATAAATGTATCTGTTACCATTATCCTATAACCCTAACTGCCCATCTCTTTCAACACATTTACTGATTACCCAACTTCAATCAAGCACAGAATTAATCCATTATGTTTCACTGAAAAGTTTCTGATAGATCAATGTATGATACTCAATAATGACTTATTCAACTACGTAAACAAATATCAATAAAAGCATATAAGTACAGAGGGTTTTCAAGTGAAAGAAAGAACATATATTCTAGTATCAATTTATGAGATGATATTTTTATAGTTGCTTAAGTTAAATATTTAATTAAGCTGTGTAGGTATCTGTGCCAGAAAATTTACCAAAATGGACGTAAAACTACTCTCCTCAAGAAGACAAGTTTGTAAGGTAGATGTGGCACAGTGTTTGGGAAGACTCTGTTATGGCGGACTCACTGTACTTGGACTGTCTGAATGCACAGCAGTGTTTACACTGAGCATCTGCGGTCCTCTGGAGACCGTGGAATTTCTGTAAGTGCTAGCCAGAGGACATGTATGTGACCAACCCCAACAAAGCCCCTGCGCTCTGAGCCTCTAATGGACTTCCAAGCATTACACCTGCATTCCTGCACTTTCATTGCTCCAGGAAGTGCTTTCTGTGACCCATCAAAGGAAAGAGAGCTCAAGCAGCTTCCAAAAGGATTCTGCCAGATGCACAGCCTGAGAGTCTGTTCTAAGCCAGTAGAATGCCTCTATTAGTCCAATGTAATACAAACTGGCCTAGAGTATGGCTATATGCTGAGTCTCACAGGTTTTTTTAAAAATTCAAATGTGGACACAATTTTAAAAAGCATGACAGAACCAACAGCTTTTTCAAGCCCAGATTCTTACCTGCTGATATGCTTCATAGATCACATCAAAGAGAAAAGCCTGGGGCATTTCGCTTGCCCTATGCTTGGCACGGTCCAGTGAGTGGTCTAAGTGACCATCAGCAGAGGGACTGATGACAGTGGACACCAGGGGTCGAATTGCTCCTGCTGCCTATAAGCCAAACAAAGGGAAATGCATATTTACTTTACCTACAGAGCCTTTGAAGGAAAACTAAATTCAACATCTCTTCCAAAACCAGACTTCACACATTCATCAATCTCTCCTGAGAAAGCATGTAAACAAAAGTGTTTGCTCAATTCACCATTCACATCTAAAATTTTGAAAATAAATTTCATAGAATGGCAATTCCATGCACTTCAAGATGGAAATACTGCTTTATTGTATACTCAATTTTATTTCTAGCAGGTAGGCTAAATTGGCTCAGTGAATAACTAAATGTGCATTGCTAGATGAGCTGGGTTTGATCCCTAGGACCCGTCTGGTAGATGAAGGAAACAGACTCCCACACGTGGTCCCCTGAGCTTTATTTTCGTAGTGTGACACATGCACCCTTACACATCACACACACATAAATAAATGAAATAAGAATCCTTTCCATCCTAAGTCACTGAGGTCAAACTCTAGAAAGGAATGTCACAGGACAATTGGGTTGTCCCTGAAGATGGGAGGGAAAGAAAGAGACTATTGTGAAACAATTGAAATGAGTTTCCAATTAATGCTTAGAAATGAGTGTGCTTTCAGAATATTTAATTTACACATTGGATCATTAAAGAGACAAACTCCCCAGGACCCCCACTTGGAGACTAAACAACCTGAATAAGAAAGAATTTATGTCTTGCGCTAATTCATTTTACAAACATTTCTTTTCAAACATAAGGTCCGTGTACCACTTCCTCAGTCAAGGCATCCACTCATTTCCATGTCTACAATGGAAGCCCTGTCTCATTAACAGCTGCAACTAAACTGCATGCTAAGGATGACTCCTTCGTGACTAACCATCTGCCATTTACTTTCATTAGGGTTCCCCTTACAGCGTGCTCTTGACTGCCCTTATCAGACAGCTACCTCAATGAAGTAGCCTCAAAGGAGGCATCAAAAGGGAGGCATCAACTAAACCCTTGTATCTTTACTCCAACATGCATTTCTTCCACAGAATTGTTACCTGAGCATCTTGGCTCATGAGTAATACACCAAGAACACAAGTGGGCTCTGAAGAGATCATCACCCAATCAAGGCAATGCACAGGGTACTTTACAGAAGCCAGGGAGTTGACTGCAAACAGAGCGAACGCATGAGCCAAGGAGACCGTTTATAATTGCTTCACTGTTTCCAGCAAATCAACTCAAACGTGCCCACTAGACACAAGTACAAAAGTGAGGCAGCCAGGGGGGAAGGGACTCATACCTATGACCTGCAACAAGGGGTTGAGGATAAAATGGGAAAGAGACATGTGCACCTGAATTTTTCAGAAAAATATTAAATTTCCACTACAGCTACCTACAGGCACTACTAGAATTCCATGCCAGGCCATAATGAAAGGGGAAAAAAAAACAAAGAGAAAATATGAAAGACCCAGATTGGGAGGGCAGGAGGTGAAGCAGGCAGTGAATGACATAAACTGTATTTTTAATGCAACCACCGAAAGTCTTTGAGAACTGTTCCGGGGGAAACTGTGTTTTCCTATAGCAGACGGAAAACTTACTTGAGAAAATCTGAATCTTGGTTGGGAATAAAAAGTTTATGTGGCCCTTCAGCAGTGACTGCTACTCCACCCTCAGTTCAGTGTAACAGCAGCTCCAAGAGAGGTAGACAGAGCTTAAAGGAGGGGTGTGGGCGGGCGACAAAAACAATACAAACAAAAGTGCAGGGCGCTGGTTCCAGATCATAGTGGAAAAAGTAAGTAGGCAGTGGTCCAGTCAGCCTTGTGCAGACACTGAAACCATGCAAATGTGGCCCAGATGTTCTCCTGCTCAGAGGCAGAGCAAAGTTTGTATGCTAGGAAAAGACTGACAGGAAGGCAGCCCGATTCTTTAAGGCTCTCTTTAAGTACCAGGACAATGAAGTAGGTGCCACTCCAAAAGAAAGTGGACACTATGCACACCCACAGCTCCAGAGTAGCACAAAAATTTTATAGAGGGAGAGAACTCCCCCTCAGAGAAAGAGAGAGAGAGAGAGAGAGAGAGAGAGAGAGAGAGAGAGAGAGAGAGAGAGAGAGAGAGAGAGAGAGAAATTCAGACTAAGTTCATTCTTAGAAAAAGGAGATTATAAGAAGCAATTAAGAGGATACTGGAATCTATGAAAGACCAGGAAAAAAAAAAGCTAAATTTAAGGCTATTTACCAGAAGACACAGGAAGCAGGAAGCACAACTAACAAAACTCCCACCCACTATGATCAAAACAAACTTCAAACATTGGTCTTAAACCTACCCCTGTCAAAAGGCCAGTGATTAACTGGGTCAGACTGCAGAGGAAGTATGCCATGGGCATTATGAAAAATAGAGCCGAACAGCTCCCAAAGGACGATGCTGAACAGCCAGGAGTGATACCAGTCGGCAGCATGAGGCGAAACCAAAGCCGTCAGAGCCAACTAGGCCAAACCCTGCCATCTCAACCTGAATCCACACACGCAACTTTCTGACCTCTGAGAGATCAACATTTGAAGCTTTCTGTGCATAAGACTCAAGTGGAGTGCCAAGTCATAAAACAAGCAAACAACATTTCTTGGAAAGGTAGAAGGTAGGAACCAGCCAGTATCTGGAAGTAGAAACACATAGTTGTGAACACATTCCATTCTTAATAAAGCATTGTAGCCAAAGATAACAGTCTGACTGGTAGATGAAGGGACTAGGGAAGCCACAGAAACTGCCCCCAGGTAAACATGTAGGTTTCAAAGGTTTCTTGATACTGTGTTCAGAAAACTGAGGGGATCATGTCTGAAGTGAAAACAAGGTTTTCAGATACTTTCTTTTGCCAATAGGAATCCTAGGATTCAGAGTTGCAAGAATTAACATGACTCTCTACAGCTCAACAGTTATTCCCCAAGAGAAAGGAAGAGAGCCAGAAAAGGCAGCAGTCACAGTGAAAGAAAAATAATAATCTAGTCTACAACCACAGAACCAGCACCTCAAAAGAAGAAATTAAAAAACAAAAAAGAAACTAATCAGCTAGCCAGCTCACTTTATAGACTATATATGATATTCTTCAGTCTAAACAAAATGACCAACAGCAATTCTTATGCAGGAAAAAGCTCATCATTCAGGTACCAGCAAATTGAAAACAACAGGGAAAAATAGAAATTTCCTCCCTTCTTTTATTAACTGATTGAAAAACCAACTGAATTAAATAGTAAATACATAATCCGCCCATTAAAATGCAATTAAAACAAAAAACAAAACATGAACAGAGATAAACACGTAATAAGATTACAGTGAATGGGAACATGAATATGGTGACCAATAAGGCTAAAATCTCCAACGAAAATAAAAACCATACGTGCTTGTCTACTTCTCTCCTTCCAGCTTCTAGAAGGAGCTATAGAGCTACTGAGCTAATAACTCTAACAGTGGATTTCAGTTGTAACACATAGAGGGCATATGCATAACAATAATAATAGAAGGATAGAGTGATGAGAGAACATTTCTGTTGTAAGAACACTAGGTCAGAAACATATATGGACATGGCTTTGCCTTCCCACAATGTCTAGTTTGCAAGATACACTGGCTTTATTGATAGGCAAACATGGGTAAATGTAAACCAAATAAATTCTTTCCTCCCTAACTTGCTTTTTGGTCATGGTGTTCCATTACAGCAATAGAAACTGTAACTAATACAAATACCTTCAATAAAGTCATATCAATTAGGCATATCAACATGGAAACGAAAGTCTTAAAAAGTGTTTAAAGCTACATAAGTCTTATTTATGTGCTAACCAACAATAACAAAATATAGGTTCTTAAGTGGCATGTAAAATCCTCCAAGGTAGACCATGGTTACCATAGAGTAAGACATAATAGAGAAAATATTAAAGGTGGCCACTAGCACCCATGGGGCCCCAGGTATGCTCCAGGGAGTGTGAGAGATCCACAGAATCTTCACCAAGAGATGCTACAGCTGAAGATGAACCACAGAGCACACGATATCTCCAACATAACTGAAAAGAGGTATGTCTTTTGGAAAGGTGTTTTTAAAAATCAGATTCATAAAATTGGACAAAGAGATGGCAGAACAGAGCTGCAATGGAGAGAAGCAGAACCAGTGATGGACTGGTGTCAGCTGGCATGGGACAGCAGACAAAGAAGCATGTCACTGATGAGTGCAGCCTAGGACCCTTCACAGCCTGCTAGGTCAGTACCAACATTACCCACAGTGAAGCCACCACTGCTGATATAGCTCACACTGATCACAATGCTAGGGGGCAGGAAAGCTCATGGCCTTGGTGCTGACTTTGGGCTCCAATCACAATGGTCATGCCTGGGATGTATGCAGGGTGGCTGTCCCACACACAGCCTAGATGCCCAACAGCACTGACTCTGAACAAACACAAGGTATCTGAGATAAAGAATGGCTCATTTTCTGGCTTAAGTCTTCTGAGGTTCAGATGCCACCAGAGGCGGAGTTGATGTCCATGGTCTGTGCAGCTGCCAGAGACCATGTTTATGTCTGTGTTCTGTGCTGCCACCATAGGGCATGTTGATATTGTGGTCCATGTTGCCACAAGAGACCATACTGATGTCCAAGATCCATGCTGCTGCTGGAGGTCTGTGGTCTGTGGTCTGTGCTGCCACTGGAGCCATATTGATGTCCACGATCCCAACTGCCATCAGAAAGCATCTTGAAGTTCATGATCATGCTGCTGCTGGTGGCTATGGGCAAAAAAGCTTCTTCACAGTTGAATGGATGACTGCAGGCTCGTGACTGAGAATAAAAGACATTGAAGGCTTCTTTGACAATCTCCCCTCCTCCTCTCCCCCTCCAAAGAAAGAGAGAGAGAGAGAGAGAGAGAGAGAGAGAGAGAGAGAGAGATTCCAGGCATGAAGCTATTAAATTGAGTCCTAAGAAACTATGATGAAGAGGCTAAAATAGAGCTCTTCATAAGGAATAGCTTCTGGCAGAGGTTGGAGTGGAGAAAGATTCATTATTCTAAGGGGCCGGCCACTGGGAGTTTGACCAGGCTCCAGTGAATATATGAAAAACACAAATTGGAATTGGTGGAATTTGTTGTTGTTGTTGTTGTTGTTGTTGTTGTTGTTGTTGATTTTGGCATTGGGGGTAGGGAGACCTGGAAGGAATGGGAACTGAGTGTGAAAATCCCCAAATAATTAATACAAGTATTCATTATGTTGGGGAAAAAATAGACTCAATAAATTTTGAAGGATTCAAATCATACTAAGAATATTCTCTTTAGAATAGAAATTAGAGCAGAAAGTTAGAAGTTTCAGAAATACATATAAATTTAAAAATATACTACCAAAAAAAAAATAAATAAACCAATGAGTCTAGAGAATCAGTTGGGAACTTGAAGATACCTTAAGATGAAAACACAGGCAATGCGCCAGTACTCGAGGGACTTGGCTTAAGTATCACTGAAACATCTATGTGAGTCTTTGTTCCTCTTGAACAATTTCAAAACGTGAGTTATAGAAATTGCATCTGGATAAGTGATGATCGTGAGAGGAAGCCTTTTGTTTTGAATACCTACTTATACACAATCTATCAAAAACAAACTTAAAAATAGAAGAAAAAACCTGAAAATAGTTTGTGACAAGAAAATTGAGTTAGCAACCTAAATTCCTACAATGAACAAAGTCAAGACTGGTATGGCAATTAATTATATAAAAATTGTAATGAATATACCAATTACTCCAACACGGTTTTCAAAAAGAAAAGTGCAGGAGAGGGAAGAGGAAGGGAATCCTTGCTCACTCACTTGGCAAAATCCAGTGTTCTCTCAATACCCACACAAAGCAAAGACACCACAGGGAGAGTAACTGCAGAACAATAGCCTCGTGAACATATATACAAATCCCTAAATGCAATCATCCTCTGTATCCTCCGGGGATTGGTTCCAGAACTACATGTGCACACTAAAATCCCTTATGTAAGTGCCATGGGATTTACATATAACTACCCACAGCCTCTCAGATACTTTAAATCATTTCTAGATTACTTACACCACATACAATGTAAATATAATGTAAGCAGTTGTTACAGTATATTATTGGGGGCTGACAAGAAGAAAGTCTCTACATGTTCACTACAGATGCAGTTTGTTCCCAAGTATTTTCTTCCACAGTTGCTTAAATCTATAATGCAGAACCTGAGGACATGGAGGGCTGATTTTGCTTATAAGTATACACAGCATATAAAATTCATTATCCACCATGACCAAGGGGAATGTATTCCAGGACAAGCAGATTGATTCAGCATACCAAAACGCAATACACCATAATAACAGAACAAGGGCTGAAGCACATGGACATCTCAGGAGATGGAGAAGACACCGCAAAGTACATCACTCGCTTCTTGACAGAAAAGCATACAAATTAGAAACAGAACAGAGCTTGATCCACTAAAAAGCATCTTGAAAATACTAAAGCTAAGATCAGACAGAACAGTAAAAACTAAATGTTCTCTTTTTATGATCACGGAAAATGATACAGAAATCTGCTGCCACACTTTCACTAGTAGGCACGATGGAAATTCTAACTGGGAGAATCTCTTAAGAAAATGTAATTGATGTGATCAGAAAGACACAAGACTATCTCCATCTGAGGCAGATGACACCATCTTATTTATAGAAGCCCTTTATGAATTCCTTTAAAAACTCTTAGGACAAATAAATCCTAAAAGATGCAGAAAGCAAGCTCAACACACAAAAGCCATTTGAGAAATGAAAAGTGCAAGACTGGAGTCATGAAAATGCCACGTACATGAGTATTTGTATAGGAGTCAATTTAGTTAAAGTTTAAAGCACGATCCTGAAAAACATACAAATAGTCGGAGCTCCAAATGAAACTTCACTTAGATGCTGTTACCTATTTCTCTCAAGTACACATCAATGGTCATCTTCCTGCATTGCCTCAGTTTCCAGCCTTTATTAAGTATCTCCATTAGTTTGTAAGTATGCTGTGTCAATTGCCACTCTGGATCACAAATTCACCTCAAGCTAGAATCAAGTTGGGGTCCAGATATAAAATAAGCCCCAACACTCATGTGCTGAAATTTTGATTCTCAGCACAAAACTGTCCATAAGAGAAACCTTGAGAAGTAACTTAATCTTCGGGGCTCTAATGTTAATCTATTGATGAGTTCACATCTGAATGGAACTCGAAGAGATGCAATCTATTTATAGGAAGTAGTCACACAAGGGCATGCCCTTGAAGGGCATGTTTCCTTCCTTAGATCCCTGTTCTCTGTCTCCTCATTTAGTTTCCAATTAAGAACCAAATGACTATATGGCATTTACAAGGTCAGGATACCTAGAGCATTTAGCATATGTCTCTGGGAATGTAGTGCCTCTAATACTATCAATCCCAGAAAAGACTCTTCTGGTGAAAGGTGGGTTCTTGATTGTCAACTTCCTTGCATTTCTTTTAATCTTTCCCTGTGTATTCTTGTATAAGGTTGACAATAAATTAAATAGAAGTGTGTTATTAAATTTACCTCTAGGTATTTTAATTATCAGTGGGTATTTGATCTGAAGTATACTCACACATGAAGAGTTTCTTCTTATTGCTAATTTTAATAGCATTTTATCTGTTACCTTATAGATTAAGCCAATATGTAATTTAGGAAGTCACTCATGAGTACTAGAACTCCAAATTGCTTGTTAAGCTTGAATGCATATCTGTTTATTTACTCTTTAATTGAAGTTATTTCCTATTAGAAAGAGGTGCACTTCCAGGAAGCCAGGAGAGGTTAGGAGGTAGGAAGGAGTTAGGGGGAGGATTAAGGCTAAATACAATCAAAATAAAATTTAAAAAATTCTCCAAACATTAATAAAATATTATGTCTATATTTAAATATATTTATATATTTGAGAAACACTCTCACAACTTAGCCCTGGTTGAGTTGGAACTAACTATGTAGAACAGGCTAGCCTTAAATTCATACAGCTTTTTTTCCAGGGCCTTTTTAACTGGAACAAGAATTCTCTTGGGATTTTAAAGGAGTTCAATTAACTCAAGGGAGAACCACACAATGTCATGTTTGGATAGTAAATTAATATTTAGCTATTTTCAATAAAAAATAACTTTCAAACCCCATTTAATGTTTCTCATTTTTTATCTTTCTCTTATAGTGTTGTTTCTCTAGCATCAGTGAATACACTTCTAATCTTCTATATTCTATTTTCTCTCCCTGACTCTCTTTCTCCTGCATCCTCTAAACTTTTACCGTACATTCTGGCTCTAATGATATAATCAGTTTCCCTTCATTTTGCCTCTCCATTACAATATTCCTGCCATGCCACACAACTACAAGGCATATACCCAGATGATTGTGGACAGACACCTCTAAACCACGAGCCACGACAAAATCTTCCTCCTTTAAACTACTTATTTTTAGGCAATTTTCAGTCAGATGGGGGAAACTACCTAAGATAGAAGTTTAAAGTATCTATAGTATGACAGTTCCCAACTTCTGTTTCCTCCCAAACTGTCCAGAATCCATATCAATTAGGGTTTTACCTCCTCAACTGAAGAACATTTACCAGTATCCCCAATGATTCACACATTGCTAAATACAATAAACAATTCCTAGTCTGAGAGTTTCCATTTAGTTTTCATAAACTATTTACAAAATATTCCCTGTTGATATTCCTGTGTAAAGTATATTTTTTTATTTTCTCAACTCAAAATATCACAGATGTGAAATTTAAAACTTCTCTAACTACATTCATTCCATAGAATGTACATCAAATTCCATAACTTGAAATACTATCTAAATAAGAATTTCCAAATGTATGGATCTTCTAGAAGATTCTCTGCAACACTGGACTAGTACATCCAATTGCCTATTAAACATTTCCATTTACCTTCATTGAGTTCAAAATACACATCAAACTACTGCATTACATCAAAGTTTTGATCTTCTATGCTATATACCACAAAGTGCTCTTACAGATATCCCCATGTACAAGAATAACAACTGTATTGTTCCAGTCAATCTTGTCCAGCATCTTAAAAGTCATTCATGATGTCTCCCCCAGTCTCATTATAACTGTTCAACACCCCAGTTAACTCTGGAAACAGCAAAATACCTCAGATCTGCCTACTCTCATCCCTTCCACCATAATTCCCTCCATAACACTATGTAAATACATTTGTTCTCTGAGGCCTTTCCATGAGTTTCCCTGTTAGTTTTCTCATTGGCATCTGTAGTAGCAAGGGCTTAAAAAGTAAAGCTCATTTGTTTAAAAAAAAAGAATTTTAGTATTATAGTAATTACAAATAAAGTATAATTATACAGATTTACCTAAAAAATGTCCCTAAATACAATATTCAAAAAACCTAAATAGATACAAAACAGAATTATCTTAGGCATATGTGTGACATAACTAAATTGAAAAGCCAGAAGATGACAAAGTTCAGATTATGATTGGATAGAAAATGAAACTGAGTAAAATTGGGAAAGAATTTCAAAATCAGTGATAACCTTATAATACTAGATGCTCCATATCAGTGTCCATTGTACCCCACATAGCATCAAAGCATAGAGAACAATTTCAAAAATAAGTGTTAGCAACCCTTCTCTCTTAATTATTGAAAACTAACTCCTTAGAAGCAGAATTCATCCACAGTTTAAATTCCATTAGAGAAGGGGTAACTTCTTCTTAACATCTTGTCTCTGCATGCCTCAAAATTCAGTAAGGATATTAGTGCATGGTGACAGCAGCTTCAGGGGTCTCACTAAACAAGATTCTGAACAGGGAATCCCAAAGGAAGTCTTCTGTGGCCTTTCTGCCATCGCTCACTACCTATCTGACAACAGCAAATGCAGAAAAAGATGCTAGTGCTACAGGAACCTACTCCAGAACTGTGTGAACGGGCCTCTGTTCAGAGTCATATGTACAATGAATCTTTGTTTGTGTGATGTTTCCTGAAATAAAAGTGTCACTCATATGACACAACTATGGACAAAGACAGTTCCTGCTAAAACATTAACTCTCTGGGAAGTTTATTATATAGAGTACCATTTCCACATCATCAAAAATTCTTAGAAGCTAGCCTAGTGATCTCCAAATGAAAAGTTAGGAGCTTGGCACTGTTGTCACGACTTGCCACTAATCAGTTAAAGTACTTGCATGTGTCCATGCATATATTCTAGGATCACCTGTCTAGGGATGGCACTGCCCATAGTATTCTGGTCCCTCCTACATCTATGATTCATCAAGAAAAGCCCAACAGGCAAGCCTATAAAATTAAAGTGATAGGTGGAGGCCAACTTGATAGAGGTATTTTCTTGACTGATATTCCATCTTCTGAGATGACACTAACTTGTGACAAGTTGACCAAAAAACAAACAAAAAAAAACTAACCATCAGATGCATTATAGCTAATTAGAATGTGTACAGCAGAAATACTTCTTAATGGATACAAGCCTGTTGAGGCTCAGTAAAGTAACACTAGCAAGTGTGAAAATATCTGCATCACCAGCTGCTGCCCTGTGGAATTATAGCACCTGTGGTCTTCAGGCTGAGTGGCTCATACCTGTGAATTAACATAGTACTTAGAAGCTGAGGAGGGTGACAATCAAAGGGGGTATCAATTACATCCAGAGAGTTGTCTCCCCCTCAAAGTGGTTGCGATATTTTACAGAAAGAGTAAGTTTTGCTGCTACTGATGAGATTTTTTGAGGAAGAAAATAAAGAAAAGGCTCCAGTGAAGAAAACTGTATGGGATATTCTGCACAAAATGCACAAAAATTACATTGAAATAGAAAAGCCATGCAGCCAACAATAAATACCAAGATCAAAATGTCAAGAATCTTTCAAAAAGCAGGGTGGGAAATCCCAAAATAGGAAAAGAACTTTCTGATGATTCACCTTAAACGTCAACTTGATAGAATTGAGAATCACCATGAAAACATACTTCTGTGTATATCTATGAGGTGTGTTTCCAGAAAGCTTTAAGAGATGAGGGAATATCCACCCTGATATGTGTGTTGGCAAGAGGAGAGGCAGGGTTGGTGTAAGAGAGATAGAAGAGAGCATAAGAGAATCTTACTCTGCTACCTTATAAGACACCACTAAACTAAATCTGCAACAAGAATCCTACAAGGAATTCCATGCCATTGGTTCAACTTTAACTCCTGGAAAGGAAATATTCCCCTTAATTCTAATATTACTAAAAGTTGTATTTGTGTGTTAATAAACCTTATTTTACCTGATAAAATCATCCATCATTGGCATACTTCTTCCATCCCCATTTGAAATCAAATCAAAGCAAGGCCATACAACGGTGGTTTAAAATTGAGCCAAACAAAAACCTTTGAAGCAGTAAGTAGCTTCACAAACACAGAGTTTCAACTGTTCCCAAGAAGTACTACAGTTTTTAAAAGGAAGTGTTTTGAAAAAGAATACCTTCATTAGCTCTAGATTTGAATCAATTCAAAAGTTATTCTTCGATAACAATATGGAACCCAGTCATCCAGGGAAGGATCACTATATCACCTACATACAAATAATTCAGATTTCTAGCACACTGATGACAATCAAACACAAGTAATTAGTCACAGTTAATTCTGTTTAAAAGTCAAATTTTTGAATATAGAATAAAACATCTGCCAAGTGATTTTCCATCTCTGCTCTGAAATACATGCCCAGAATACATGGCTTGGAGTTGTAAAACTGAATGCTAATTTATATTTTCCCTGATGAACCAAAATGAAGTCTAAGAGGATTGTTACAGTGCCATTAATCACTGCTAAATATAGCTGTATTGCATAAGCCCAAGATTACATGGATGCACTCTTCCCAATGTTTCCAGTTTCAAAGATATCACTTCTACAAAGAAACAATGTAAGTAACTCATTTTTTAAAGCTAGAAACTAGTTAAAAATCTAGAATGGTAAAAATATTTCTTCCTATCCAAGAATTGATTTTTAAGAAAAACTCTGTGCTAAGTGTTTCATAATACTGTGAAACTACATAGTTTTCTTAACCTAATCAACAAACGAAATATCTAGAGCAATTTATAAACTCTGATTACAGTCAATCACTCATTAATTTAAGACAATTGGTCTTTTTGTTAAAAATTAGTCCTTTTGTTAAACAGTAAAATCAGTTGTTGAAGGATAACAAAATCAGTCATTCTGTTGAGGAATAAATATAAACACATTATAATACATTGAATTATTGTGTTATCCCCCACTTTGTGGCTGCCATATTAGTGATCCTTAATTTAGGGGCCAAGAGGAAACAGAGAGGCAGCTAACCATCCTACCATGCACAAGGCTACTTCTATAACACAGAGTTATATTAGGTAGAGTGTCAGAGTTGAGAACTTCTATGCCATAGAATTTAAAGACTGAAAACACTTAAGGTCTAGAGCCTGCTTGCAAATGAAAAAGTACTGTTTTTAAATACCTGAAACTCAATCCAATATAAGTGCATGGAGTTTGCTTTATAGGATTAAGATGTAAGGTGTACCTGTGATCCAGTGCTAAAGAAGACACAGACAGTAAAACTTTTTACATAAATAAGTACAGTTTCCCTGGCTATATAGGCAAAACTGTAGTGAGAAGTCAGTGTCTGGGCTTTAATCTCACAAAAACTTGTAGGTATTTGGGGAAATAAAGAAGGACAGAAACACTACAAAGAAGCAATGAGGCCCAATGATAGGAAACAGGGAGGAACAACACACATATATTTAATTCGCCAGAGGCTCACATACCTCCAGTTCATCAGAACAAGATAATCGGACACACCAGAAAATCCCATTACAGATGGTTATGAGCCACCATATGGTTGCTGTGAATTGAACTCAGAACCTGTGGAAGAGCAGTCAGTGCTCTTAACTGCTGAACCATCTCTCCATCCAACTGGAAAGAACCCAGATGTCCTTCAACAGAGGAATGGACACTGAAAATGTGGTACATTTACACAATGGAATATTACTCAGCTATTAAAAAAATTAATTCGAGAAATTCTTAGGCAAATGGATGAAACTAGAAAATATCCTGAGTGAGGTAACCCAATTACAAAAGAACACACATGGTATGCACTCACTGATAATTGGATATTAGCCCAAAAGCTCGCAATATCCAAGATACAACTCACAGACCACATGAAGCTCATGAACAAGGAAGATCAAAGTATGGGTGCAGTCCTTCTTATAGGAGTAACAAAATACTCATGGGGGCAAATATGGAGACAAAGTGTGGGACAAAAACTGAAGGAGGGGCCTTCTCGAGACTGCTCCACCTGGGTATCCATCACTTGTGCAGTCACCAAAGGTAGATGCTGATATGGATGTCTGGAAGTACATGCTGACAGGAGCCTGATATAGCTGTTTCCTTAGAGGTCTGCCAGAGCCTGAAATATTCAGAGACTGAAGCTCACAGCTAACCATTGAACTGATCATGGGGTTCCCAATGGAGGAGTGAAAGAGAAGACTAAAGGATTTGTGGCCCCATGAGGCCAACAATACCAACCAACCAGAGCTCCCCAGGGTCTAAACCACCAGCCTGGGAGCACATAGAGAGGGACCCATGGCTCCAGCTGTATATGTAGGGGAAGATGGCATTGTGGGGCATAGGTGGGAGAGGAAGTCCTTGGTTCAGTGAAGACTGGATGCCCCAGTGTGGGGGAATTTGTGGGTGGGGAGGTGGGAGTGGGAGGGTGGGTGAGGGCACATCCTCAGAGAAGCAGGAGGAGGAGGGATGGTATAGAGGGTTCCTGGGGTGGGGTGGAAAATGGGGAAAGGGGATCACATCTGAAATGTAAATAAAATATCCAATAAAAAAATAAGCCTAGACATTCTCTAATGCCACCACCATCTCAGTGGCTTAAACAGACCTGTATCATCTCACGTGGATTGTTACAATAGCTTTCAAGGAAATTTCTTTTTTGTGAAATATTCATCCTGTTAAGGTACATATCACATGAATGAGAAGTCACCTTCCTAATATTTAAATCTAATTTATTAGTCTGTGTTGGAAGGTGCCAGAGCAGGAATCAATGCCCCCACCTCCACTATTAAACTCCAGGAAAACTCAAGAGAGGGTAAAAATATTTTAACATGCAACTAAAGCCACAGTCGTGGAAAAAGACAAATCCAAGGAGCTCAGTTCAGTTGGATGCTGAGTACAGAAAATCTTGAATTCAGAAGAAAGGCATGAGCATAGGGGATCCGGAAGACCTCAGTGTATTAGTGGGCGTTAGCCTACATACAAATGCAGTATACACATAGTCTATTTTCAAAAGGTTAACCGTGGCATGAGAAAAGGCAAAAAGTATAAGAACAGGGAATACATGTTTTCAATCTCCAGGGATTAGAAGAGGGCCTGAATAAAAGGAGAGGAGTAAGGAATTATCTCAGGTGTTCAAATTATCCTATACTTTGTAGTAGTGTATACAAGGTTCTGTGCATGGTTAGCTGAGAGGATAGGTAGAGATTCCTGCCCTAGCTCAGGCTATGCCAGACACCAACAGCAAGGACCAGGACCCTGACACTGGTCATCTTGTAGCCCTTCACAAAGGGATAACAGGTATCTATTTAGAAGAGTAGAAGAACAACAAACCATTAGAGTAGAATACCTGAGGCTAGCTCAGAGCCCTCTCACACTTCTACGCCCTAGTCTGGATGTCAAGGGGTAACAGACTGAATCTTGCGGCTACATGCTGTTCTGATGCTCAACTACTGGCCACCCAAAAACACCTCAGAGGCCTTCCCTATAGATGCCCCAAGAAGAAACCACCCTTATTGCCTTCAGGCTGACGGTTCCAAGCCACCAACAGGGATCTCATCAGCCCTTTCCTTCCAAAGTACAAACCCCTTCTCTGTGACATTCCTAGGAAAGAAAAGTTTAGACTGGGAGTGGTTTCAATAGAAATGGCCCCCAAAGGCTCATAGGGGGTGGCACTATTGGGAAGTATGGCCTTGTAGGATTAGGTGTGGCCTCGTTAAAATGTGTCATTAGGAGTGGGCCTTGAAGTTTCAGATGTTCAAGCCAGGCCCAGTGTTAGTCTCTCTGCCTGCACCCAGGGGATGGGGATGTAGAACTCCCTCTCCAGCACCCTGTCTGCCCACATGTTGCCATGCTTCACTCCATTAAAAAAAAAAAATGGACTAAACATCTAAAACTGAAAGCAAACCAAGACCAAATGCCTTCTTTTATAAGAACTGCTGTGATCGGGCTGGAGAGATGGCTCAGAGGTTAAGAGCACCGACTATTCTTCCAGAGGTCCTGAGTTCAATTCCCAGCAACCACATGGTGGCTCACAACCATTTGTAATGGGGTCTAGTGCCCTCTTCTGGTGTGTCTGAAGAGAGCAGTGGTGGTGTACTTATATACATTAAATAAATAAATAAATAAATAAATATTAAAAAAAAGAAAACTGCTGTGATCATGGTGTCTTTTTACAGCAATAGAACATTGATCAAGATAATTGAATATTCCTAGATTCAGAATCAAGTTTTTAACATATACCTCTGCCTTTATACATTTAACGGAGCATCCAATAACAAAAACAAACAAACAAAAATAAATCATGATTATACCACAAAAATGAGAATTTTACTTTAAGTTTTATGAAGAAAACTATAACATAGGCATGATTTAGGTTTCTTGGAGATCAGTAGATTATTGATAACAAAAATAAAGGAACCTCATAAAAGATGGAAATATGGTTTGGGGTGAGCAAACAAAAGGTAAAAGGAAAGCAATTATAGCAAATAGAGTCATAGATATCAAAAGAAACACTCAAAAAGTAAGAGCTGGTTAATACTGCCAGGTGTAAAGATTATTTATTGTTTCAGCTCCAAATGACATAGTATGGTATAATTCTCACAGCTGCCACCATGTTAGCATGGACACATCAGATTAAAGTGAGCAATCCCTGACAAGATGCCCCTACTTCACACAACAGTCCCAGGTGGGGTACTCAGATGACCCATGAGTCACAAGTCCAGAATGTTCTCAGTACTGCTAAGGACTAGCCTCAGCTTAGAGAGGGCATCCTGAGGAAGGGGTGTTTGCAAGTGGCAGAAGAAACGACTCAAAATCAATCGTGGATCCAAGCCCTGTGTTCTGCTTGAAAAAACTCTCTAGAGAACTCTGGACAGCTCAGCTCTTGCAGACGAAAGCCCATTCTTTTATTTTCATATCAATTCAATCACCTTCCCCAGGTTCCCTTTTGATTATTTCATGAATCAGCATATATATATGATATATGTATCAGTATATATATATATATATATATATATATATATATATATATATTAGCATAGTAGATGAATTCAGAGATCTGCTTGCCATTGTAGGCACAGACAATAAGCTAGCTAGGTGGAATATGGCTCTGAGATCACCATTCCTGCCATGCCCAGGCCTAAACTAGCTATGTCCCAGGCTGACCTAGAACTCAGGAATCTTCCTGCCTTTGTAAACACAAACAATAAATTCAGTTGGGTAGAATCTCTCTTTGCTCTGTGATCATCACTCCCTAGATCTTTTTTATCTTTCTGACAAGCTGGTTCATAGTGCAGCTGTCTCTGTTCTTTTAGATCCATGAAGACCCTCATATAATACATATTGCATCCCTTTATTTTGTATAATTGAGAAATTCTGTTTATGTATTTTTTAACTCATGTTTTCAGAGTTCTTTCCTACAGCCTTAAGTGCTGTCCTCAAGGTCTCAGCATTTACCATTTTTGCTGAGGAACACTGAACAAACCCTTGCCTCCTGGACCTATGCTGTTTCTAATTATCATGAATTCATTAACCTTATCAGAGAGAGTATTCCCCGAAGAAGGAACATGAAAATATGTACATTATTATACAAACAAGCCTTATGCCCTGCTAGCTCTTCTCCAGGGGATAGGAACTAAGTCACAACATCTGTTCTACATTGCAGAACTTGGCACAGTACCCTTATCTGGGTCTGAAGAATCAATACCCTGATCTCAATACCAGGTTGATAAACTTGGCATACAAGTCAGACCAGCTCCTAAATAAAAAGCTATATTAAATATGGTCTGGAAGAATCTGGAATACAAAGTTTCCATGGATTTAGAACACATTACTGTCAATACCTCAGTGTGTTCACAATAACCAGGCAGCTTTTCTGAGCTTCAGGATCCATAGATTTACAACAGTTTCCTGACATATGAATGACTCAATGAGACAATTGAATCTGTGGCCCTATCGATGGTGGGCCATCCCAAAGCATTAACCCTCTAATTGCATCAGAGGCCTTACAGTGACTGCTTTCCATCCTAAGTTACAACATCTCATGAGCATCAGCTCAGGTGTGATCTCAGGATCAGAAATATCAACAACAACAATAAAACCCTATTAGTTAAAAATTCCAAGTATGTACAGTCTTCCAAGAAGTCGTAACGAAGGCCAGTAAATCCTTTATTATATAACATACAGAAAATACATTTAATTTCTAAATCAGGAAGCTTCGACATTAAGAAGAATGGTTCTAGAAGAAACCATATTGCTCTGTCTTGGAGAATAAGCTGGGACATGGAAGTATAGACAGAAATTTGATCTATTTCTATAAGTTGACTAGGAAAATAACAATATAAGTAATTATATAATATAAACTTTACATTATAAATTATAAAACATAAGTAAACAAAGATACATCACCTCAGAGAAGGAAGAAACACAAACAGCTTTCCACATGTCTGCCACAAGTCTTTTGGAAACTGTTTAACAGCCTAGCTGTCCCTGTACAAACGAGTCCAACCACCTTTCAGATGCCTCTTATTAGTCCTCTATACTTTTACTCTCTAATACTTTTCTTGTAGGAAATCCTTGTTGCTATTCATCTTAACACAAGTGTAGAAGTATATGACTATTTCATGCTTAGAAGATATGGATATTTCTATTTTTGTCAAAATGGCAGTGAAAACGATTGCAATTTAAAAACAAAATTAGGGTTGAAGAGGTAGCTCAGTGGTTAAGACCACTGATTGCTCTTCCAGAGGTCCTGAGTTCAATACCAGAAACCACATGGTGGCTCACAACCATCTGTAATGGGATCTGTTGCCCACTTATTCTGGTGTTTCTGAGGACAGCTACAGTGTAGTCATATACACAAAATAAATATTTAAAAAAAAAAACTAATAAATGCTAGTCTAAACTTTTAAAAGACCTTTAAAAATATAACTGAACTCATGACAAAATTTCTGGGAAGTAACAAAGAAACAAAAGGAAACAAGATTATAAAAATGCTTTGGGTTAACAAGAATATTTAACTTTAACAGACAAAGGGTGATAACTCACATCTTGAGCCAATGCCACTTGGTTAGGACAAGGCTCTGACAAAAGGTTATAAAGGACACATCTCCCTTTAAAAGGTAGAACACCCAAGTCAAGGAAGACAACAAGCAAGATTGTCTTGGCATTCAACCTATGCAGCAGGGCCAGCTGCTCCTGAAAAGCCCTACAGCTTGGCATATGTGGAAGAATAGCTTGACTTAACTTTACCCAGCATCTACAAAACCGCAAGCCAAGAGTCGATGCAATGCTGTTCGAAGTTGCTAATGTGCTTGGAACTGCTGGCAGAAACAACATAAATCCATGCTTCAAACACACACCTTATCCCACGTCCACAGGATTCTCCCTGATAAGGTTCTGCCAAACAAGAACAGGACTCATTCTTTGACATCTGTTACAGCTCAAACTATAAGGCAAAGGAGGAAACAGATCGTGAGCAAAAGTTAACAGAAAGGAAAAGTTGGAGAGCTACCAAGAAGTACAATTAGCTGCAATGTATAAATGGTTTAAATATTAAAGGACAAAATGTAAAATCAAAAACAGAAAAAAAGACAAATCACATTGAAAAACAGACTAGAAAGAACTCCAGAGAACTGAAAAATATTAAAAGGATTCCTAACCAGGAGATTAGATACAGCTAAAAAGTGAATGAAATAGAAAGCAGATTACCTAGAAAACATGGAAACGTAAAAGAGAAACTAGACATGAAGATGGGACAAAAGGATCTAGCATGAATATATATATATATATATATATATATATATATATATACATATATGTATATATATACACACATATACATACATATATATATGTATATATATACACATGTATATACATATATGTATATATACATATGTGTGTATATATATGTATATATGTGTATATATACATATATATGTAGATATATGTATATATGTGTGTATATATATATACATATATATGTATATATATGGAGAGAGAGAGAGAAGAAAAATACATGTAGATAAGAAATGTGGCAGAGAATAACTAGACAATGATTCGGAATTTCCTAGAATACAGATATGAAATCCAGTTTCATAAATAATAACAAATGCAAAGGGAGGAAGGAAAGAAACTCATATCCAGGCACATCCTACACACTGAACAATTATGAAAAAAAAAGATCTGAGCATCTTTCAAGAGAATAACAACAATGGACTTGTCACATCTTTTGTTAATGATGTGTGCACATATGTAGGTGTTGGTGTAGATGTGTGGACATGAGTACAGGTACCTGCAGAGGCCAGAAGAAGACATTAAATCAACTGAAGCCTGGGTTACAGGTGTTGTGAGTCACAAGACATGAATGCTAGGATATGTCCTCTGCAAGTGTCATATATAATACATGCTCTTAACCACTAAACCATCTCTCCGTTTCCGTGGGAAAACAATTTTAAAAGTCTAATTTTATTTTTACAGTCTTATCAAAGGCAGAGAAAAAAGAAAACAGGAAAGAATTAGATAATCTATTTGTAAGGTAATGGAGAAAAACATTCAATTAATATTTTATACCCAAATTACCATTAACAGTAAGAGATAGTCCTGTAAGAATCTAGCCACTGAGCTTACAGAAGCCATCTTGTGTACACGTGTAATTTGAGAATATAACTATACAGAGCCAAAATGGATCCTGGTGACACTTCCAAGATTCTGTATGCAGCCAACCTTATTCTTAGTTGCTTGGGGTACCCTATCTCTATTGATAGTTTTTAAACTAAATTGGAACGCAGACAGTAGCTCTAGCTGAGTGGTCAATAGAATGACCTTTGAAGAAATTCATCTACTCTTATCTAAACCGTATTTGCTTCTTCATGGTTACAAGTCTAAATTGGCAGGAAGTCCAATTTGCATATAACTGGGGCTACCAGGACGATATTACAAGCACTCCCAGCCCCTTATGAAACCTTAAGAGCAGGATACCGATTGCATCAGTGAAAAAGCCTGCTCCTTAGAGACCCTCCCACATTATCTGAATGTAGCCTTTCAACTCATCATCATTTTAAAGCTTGCAGATAATTAAAGCAAACATGCAAATATGATCTGTCTAGTGTGGTTTGAGTGGCTCCCTCATGGAAATCCCGGCTTTGTCTCTCTTTTAATTCATCTAAGAACTGATTTTTATTGCATAGAAGTTTCTCTTTCTTTGGATTTAAATTTGAACCAGTTGTAACATCTAGTTAATCATTAATAAATTGAAGAAAATCTTTAATACACATATGAAACTCATGATTTTACCATTCATGAAAAGCGTCCTTTCCTATCCACAAAACCAAGACAATGTCTCCAAAAGAAACCATATTTCTTATGTCTTTTCCAAAAATTAATGTCATAAAGTTTTGGTTCTAAATCATGCTTTTAAATGTAATTAGAAAGTCCCAGATTTCATTAAAAGTACAAGTTGTTGATTTTAAAATATATATAAGATTAAATTTTAAAAATAGTTTAAGTCACAGTTTAAGAAAATGACAGTTTAATAAGAATTGCCACAAATGTTTGTCAAAAAAAAAAATAGCTATCACCTCAATAGGAATAGAAGATAGTTTATTCTGGAGCCAAATTTGACTAATCATAGCCTGGGAACACAAATTTAGGTTACTTTAAATTTCATGTTCCAACATGGAAGTAGTTTCATAAAGTT
Organism: Arvicanthis niloticus; assembly: GCF_011762505.2. Classification (NCBI taxonomy): domain Eukaryota; kingdom Metazoa; phylum Chordata; class Mammalia; order Rodentia; family Muridae; genus Arvicanthis; species Arvicanthis niloticus. The sequence goes on from NC_047668.1 coordinate 30,281,983, forward strand.
TTTATAGTAACAAAGCAGAGAAACTCATAAATCAAGACACTTTTCAAATGCACTAGTGGAAATGTCACAGAGGAAATTACAGCAGGATGGGAAAGCTCTCCTATCAGCCATGGTTGCTATCTGATGACAATCTTAGCTTTGGGGTTGGTGGAAGTTAGTGTTCTGCTAAATTAATAGATGCCAAAGGCTTTTTACCATGAGTCACAGGATATTACTTCCAGCACAGAGGTGAACAAGGAATGGCTACTCCCAGGGTCTAAAGCTGGCTAAAGATAATGACTGGCTAAGTCTCTCAACCTACAAGATTCTAACCCCTCCATTCCACCACAGCTCTCATCAGTCAATACACTTTTACAGACAGCTTCTTTTCAAGAATTCCCCTTGCCATACTTAACAAAAACTACCTGCCATACATTTTGATAGGCTTTATTAATTGCATAAACAATGACATCCTCAGCATACAACTTAGAACAAGAAAAATAATCTTTCTGTCACTTAAGACACTACCAAGAGGACTCCCAATACAAAAACAGCATCTTAGTTCTATTAAATTATACTATGTCTACACGTTATGCAGCCATTTCCACAGAGACAAAGCTACAGCCTAGAGGGAAATGCATTAACCTCAGGAAGTAAACAACTTAGAGGTTTCAGGGAAGTCTCTGAAACTGACCAGAGACTCTAGGCTTCTCCCCAGTACACTGGTTACTGAAATAGTACGGAGTAGGGCAGCAACTGAAAGAGACAGGACACTCAAGTTGCCTAGAAGACTCTCAGACAGATGGAGCTGCCTAGAAAAAGCAAATCAGACAAGATGCTTAGAAGAAACTCTCTGGAAAGAGAGAAAAAGAGACCAGCTGAACTGCCTGGGAGAAACAGAGATCAAATAAGCTACCTGGGGAAAGGCCCCTTCCAACCTGTTGAGCTGCAGTGTTAACTTAGTTAACTTGGTGTTAACTTAGCAACCTATCGAGTTATTCAGTGTTTCCAGCTCTCCTGAGCTGTCACCCATGCTGGAGTAACTTTGAGTGATGCAACTCCTGGGAGTCTACTCATTCACATCCATTGGTATTGTTTTTAAATAACACCAATTAAAATCCTTAGCTCAACAAGTTGGACTTTGATGGTATCTTACTTAGGGTTTTATTACTGTGAAGAAACACCAGGACCAAGGTGACTCTTATAAAGGCAAACATTTAATTAGGGCTGGCTTACAGTTTCAGAAGTTTAGTCCATTATCATCACTGCAGGAAACATGGCATGAACTTAGAACCCCAAAGCCTGCCCCCACAGTAACACACTACCTCCAACAAGGCCACACTTCAGAGCCGTACCATTTCCCATGGGTCAAGCACTCAACCACATGTATCTATGGTGGCCAAACCTATTCAAACCACCACAGGTGGTATTGTTGCTTTAGTCTGTCATTGGTTCCCTATTTGGGGTGAACAGACATTTGTTCATGTCTCCCTTGGAGTAGTGCCACACAATTGTGTTCCCCTGTCTCAAATTTAGACTGCAAGCTTCAATTTGATGTCTGTGCCCATATTTACAGAAGTTCACCTGATGAACAGAAAAGAGGAAACATGTTCTACAGATGGCTATAATATGCATTTGCCCAGCCTGTGTTTACCCAAGTGACGAAGAATGGAAGACAATCATGTCCTCTTCAAATGACTAGTGTAAGTGATGCAAAAGTCATGGGTGGCTATTCATTCTAGAAAATAAGCCATTGCTGACAGACTTGTGGTACAAAATCAAGTTCCATGAGCCAGATTTTTTTTTAATTGTACATATCCTGCACTTCTGTCAGATTTTTATGCAGCTTATGAATTTCACTCATTAAAGTTCTATTTGTGTGTGTCTGTATATATATATGTATATTTATTTATAAATTTCATTATGAAAAATTTTTAAATAAACAAAAACATCACACACCCAAAATAACCAGACCCAAAATCTATATAACTTAATGAATGTACATGCATGCAGTTAGAATTGGCATTGAAATGGAAATTGTGAAACTATACATTAAATTTTACAGCTTCAGCACTAAATATACTTAATATACTTAATATTTAAATATTAAATATATTTAAATATTAAATATATTTAAATATACTTAATATATTTAAATATTAAATATATTTAAATATACTTAATATACTTAACCACCACCAAAACCAAAAAGAAATTTTGAGAACAGAATTAGAACAAAAAAGTTCGCTTTACATCCTTTTTTACAACTATGTCCATTATCTTCAATCTCAGGAAGAAATAAGCTAGATATTCTCTCACATGTGGAATCTAGACAGTAATATATGTATATATTAAACAAATGTACATGTTGGTACAGATAGTATGGAGAGAAAAAGAAGAGCTAACTGTAAGGGAATAAGGAAGGACTGAATGAACATAATACAAAATAGGTAAATATTCCAATTACATCATTAGTCTATTCTCTATATAGCTCATATCACAATATGATAAATAATATAATAAAAGAAGTCCATGTCTCACAGTCTGCAATGTTATGACAGCCCTAAAATAATGCCTTCATGTAATTGTTCCCACTTAGAGACAGTTGAATATATTTCTATCAAAATTCAGCAAAATAACCACACCACCATGTTTGCCCCTCACCCATTATCAGTGTCAAACACTTACCCCATGTTCCTTGGCTGCTAGGACAACTCTCAGGAGGATATCTTCCTCAACAAAAGGTCTCACGGCATCATGGATAATCACAACTTCTGGCTTAGTGAGTTTACAGTCTGGCTGATCTTCTGCCAGGGCTTTCAGTCCATTGAAAATTGATCTGTGGCGCGTGGCTCCAGCCTCAGCTAGTGAGATGCGCTTATGCCCATACCTCTGGATAATACTTCTCATTGCTTCCATGTTCTCCCCTGTCACCGTCACAACAATGTCCTTTATCCAGCATACTCTACAAAGAAAGCATGGGTACATTTAATACAAATGAACTCTAGAGCTCATAAAAGAAAACTGAATTTCCAGTACAAGTAAGTATCAATCGATCTACATTGGGAGATTAATCCTGAAGGCTCAGTTGTTATGCTTTTTTATTAAGTTTGGGAATCGGTAAGCATTTCACACTATCAATAAAGGTGAATTTTTAACACTGTATTTATCTTACATGGAATGAAACATAAAGCATACTATCCCATATATTAGATACATGAGATTTTTCACTTCAATTAAATTTGAACAAATTGTATTCTGTAAATTGTCTGAGAAAACACAGAAAAGAAAATTGTCCTGGCAGCTAAGGAACGTGGGGTGAGTGTTTGACACTGATAATGGGTGAGGGGCAAACATGATGGTGTGGCTACTTTGCTGAATTTTGATTCCCAGGGTCCAAAACCTGGACAAATGCCACAGTATCAGTCAATTCAGAGTAAAAGTCACTTAAATTTTCTAATATGCCAACTACAAAATTCAATTTAAAATAAAAAATAAGTAAAGTTATGAGCCTATGAATTCTTATACATTCATTCTAGAATAGTTAAGTCCTGAAAGTAAAGTTCAAAATGAGAGAAATGCACTTAACATACATTAAGGACATCTCATTTTGTAACCTGTATGATATTCACATACACACTACACTGTCTCTTATAGAGTAGTATTTTTCAGAAGACATTTACACGATAATTTATAAAATATACATCTTTAAGTTGTGCAAGATTCATAATTCCTTTAGTATCTTTCATAATATAGAATATATACCTTTCTATATTTCTATTTTATTCAAAATGAACAAACATAAGCTAGAAAAACGCCACTTTTTCATTGATGAAACAGCATTATTTTTTGTTCTTTTGTTTTGATTCAACCTCTGGAGTAGGGGCTCACTGGCAACACACGTATCTGCCTTGTCCATTGCTTCATACAAAACTCTTATCAGGTGTTCAATAAGTGTTTATTGAATGCATAAACTGTCCATAGTATAACACCTTACACTTATAAGCTGGTTTTCTTGCTTTTGACCTTATATGCTAACGCTCCTTAGAGGTACTCAAGTACTTTTATATTTTCTCAGACATTTCAAGAAGGCTTTGATAATGAAAACAATGCAATAATATAAAATGTCCCTCAGCAATCTGTAGTCTTTCCAAGCGTTAAAAACTACAGAATGAGATTACTTGTACATTTTTCTTTGGTTTGCTTAGCCCATCCCACATACCAATGTCATCCTTGACAATTCTAGAACTTACTCTACCTTGGAAGTGTGGAGATGATACTATTCACAAAGGTTATAGAAACTGGAAAACCACCACTCTGCAGTCCCCACCCCACTCCTCAGTATATAGTTCTGAAATCCTCATTCTTGTAATGTCTCATGTTTGATACTTCATGAATGTGGTCTTAACTGTCTCATCTTATCCAAGCACAGTTCATTCTTGCTACTTCTAGGTGATCCCTGTCAAGTTCAAACCCTAGGTATATACTACAGGTTCTGGCCCAGACCTGTGTAGAACTTACTGCCTCCTCCCAGTCCCATAAATACACAGGCCTTCCCTCTGCCATGACCCTCTTCTTTCATGCCTAGAGGCTCCCTGATAGGAAAGTAGTGTGGGTCTGAGACGCCCACATAGGCTTATGTATTTGAAGATTGGATCCCCAGCTGGGAATGCTATTTTAAGATATCATGGAATCTTCAGGGGCAAGAGATATGGCTAGTATCAGTGAGTCACAGGACCTTTGAAAGTTAAAGTAGTCAGGCCAGCGTCCAGCCTACGTCCTGTTGCCTGTTAGCTCTGCTGACCAACTTCCACTGCCCTTCCCACATAACAGGTTGCATGTCCTGTAAAGTCAAGCTTCTCCTCACTTAAATTCACCCTCTCACACTGTTGGGAAAACCAATATAGAGAGCAACATATCCTCAATCCTCCCTTCCTTCTCTCCCTAGCCTACCAACCCATTTCGGAGCCTTACTTACTCCCCAGGTCAAGACACAGGCCCAATCCAGGAACCTTCTTTGACCATAAAGTTGCAACCTCCTTTCCTTCCACTTGCAAACGACTCGTCTCTCAAAGGTTACTATGTGCCATGCTGCGGTCTGTAATTTTATATTCTCTCATTATGTTTCTGGCTCTCAGAAAGACCACATCCCAGAACCTGGCACATATGTTCCATTAAGTAATATTAGTTATAGAAACAGTAAAAAATAATGGAATCTTTGCTAGTGTCTACGGGCTGTGTTGAGGATTTTGCATACAATATCTCTACACACAGCCCTTTGGGATACATTGCTATGGCCCAATGTTATGCTTGAAGACACAAAGATAATGACCTGCCCATGGTCACACCAGGGGAAAGTGAAAGGACTGGGATAAACCCACTCTGACTTTGGAGCTTTGTTAACCTGTATAAATGTATCTACACTGACTCAGAGGGCAAGTTTAACATCTAGGAGAGAAAATGTCATTCTGGACTATTCTGCATCTAACACTTCATTTCTATGACCAGGATTGGAACATGTGATATGGTTGCCTTTACAGTAAAATGGTCAATTTCCTGTAATTTCTAATAACTCCAACAAAGGAAAGCTTTCTTTCATTTACTTACTGGGATATTCAGCCAATGTTGACCAAGCATCTAGCATATGCTCTCTCTTAGGCAAGGCAGTAGAGAAACGATACTGAGCACAGAAGGACAGTATTCCTTACATCACACACCATATGTTAATAACCATCTGCTAACTGGACAGCAGCAATGCTTACATATAGGTAAAAATGATTTCAAGAAATTATAAAACTGGGCATGGTGGCACATGCCTTTAGTTCCAGCATTTGAGAGGCAGAGGCAGGGTAATCTTTATGAATTTAAGGCCAACTTAGTCTAATCTACAAAGTAAGTTTCAAGACAGCTAGAGCTACACAGGAAAACCTGTCTTGAAAGTTGAAGAAAGAGGAGGAGGAGGAGAAGGAGGAGGAGGAGGAGGAGGAAGAGGAGAGGAGGAGGAAGGAGAGGAGGAGGAGGAAGAAGAGGAGATGAGGAGGAAGAGGAGAAAAAGAAAAAGAAGAACAAGAAGAGAAGGAGGAGGAAGAAGAAGAGAAGGATTAAGAGGAGGAAGAAGGAAGGAAAGAAAGAAGGAAGAAAAAAGAAAAAGAGACAGAGAAATTATAAAAAGCCATAAAATGTGTTGATTATTTAATGTGGTCGCATGTTACCTGTTTTTAATTATAGAAGAATTATAATAAATATTCAGCTACATCAGTGGCAGAATTTTTGTGTAAAGCAAGAGATAAAGTTGATTCCTAAGCTGATTGCCCTTGATAGTTTCCATTGTATGTTCTTCCAGAGAATTCAGTTGAGATAACTTTTAAAAGTTTAATAAAAAAATTATAGTCAACTAAAATACAAAAGGATCAAGAAGAAAAATGAAAGGCTAACGTGGAACATAATCATTCAAATATCTGTTCAACGATTCCTTCTGTTCTAGATGAATTAAATTAGATGTCAGTAACCATAAAGAGCTGTAGCTCTAGACCATTCCCAGGCAATTGTATTAGCTTTATTAAATGTATGGGTGTTTTGCCTGCACATATGTATGCGCACCATACACATATAGTTCAGTGAGACTACAAGACAGACACAGATGTTTGTGATCTGCCATGTTGGTACTAGAAACTGAACCTAAACCCTCTGCAAGAGCAACAAGTGCTCTTAACTACTGAGCCATCTTTCTAGCCCCAATGTATTAAGTTCAATTTATGGTGGGTCTGGGGTTTGGGGAGTGGGCATTACTGTTAGTGAGACAGGTTGCCCTGGAACATACTACCTACCCCAAGCTGGTCTCAAACACATGACAATCTTCCTACATCTGCCTCCTGACTGACAGATTTATAGAAGTGATCCACCCATGGCCAGCTTTAAAATGATTTAAACCACTGTTTTTTCAAAGTGTGTGTTACAGGAACCATTATGTATCGTCACAACTTCCTATTAAGTTAAATTCAGTATTATTGACTAGACTCAATAAAAATGAGAATAAAATGCATAGTATAAAATGGGGAAAGTTTCCTCAAAAAAAATAATAATAAAGGTTTAGAAAACACCACTTCATACCACTCAAGCAGTAGTGGGCTTACAATGCTATTTTGTTCAAACCCAGGATACACCCAGGACCTGCAAGCTTTTGTTAAGTACTGTTTGTATTTCAAAGGATTTATTCACATTCTTTTCAAATCATAGAATTAAATTTTAATTCTGCAGAAGACTTTTAATAATGTAAAATCAATCATGAGACTGTAAAAGACCTTAAGTACCTCACACAGTGCACACTGAGTAAATACTTGCTGAATAGAAGCATCTAGCCTACCTCTGAGCTGAAAACAAGTCCACACCAAACCCCCGGCAGCCCAATTCTATCAAATCCGCATGATTGTTTCCTTCCTGGCACATTCCATAGCAAATATAAACGTAGCCCCAAGCTCCATAACACCTACAGACATTTTGAGGAGGAAATATAATATCTCAGAAGTTATTTTCTCCTGGAATAAGGTTACAAGCATGCTGTGCTCAGACAGTTTAATAAAGCTAGTTGAAAGCAGAACATTTACACAAATGCTTACTTACAAACCAGGGGAAAATCAAGTTAGTTAGCACCTACAGAACACTCTCATCCAGGCTGCAGAAATGCAACCTTAAAGGGACAGTGGCAGCTGCTGCTCTCAACCATGGCTGCCCTCATGGAAACTTGACTCTGAATTGCATTGGAGCCTTGTCTACAGAATCCCACCCTTTGTGCCCATTTTGATGTTTTAGGACAAAATGAGACAGGTTAGTGAGACAGGGTGCTATCTCCTTAGCCACAGCAAGTGTTCTTACTTTGGTGCTGTTCTGGGAACCTCAGAGCCAATGGTCTTCGCCTGTTTTTGAAAGTCTCAAGTGGAAGGCAATACAAAGCTCTATTCTGTAACCTTCACAAAACACAACAGCTTTTCTTCTCCCCTTCACTTAGACATAACCTTTTAATGAATCAAATTAATCTGTCCTGCCATTCAACTAAAGGTATAAGACTAATCCACTCTAACAAAACTATAGATACTGAGCAGGGAGTTGGATTGCTAGTGTATTGCTATACAGGACCATTTTCCTATAAATAAATCAGAGGCCCAGTTAGAATGTCTGGATAAACATGAATCATATCAAGGAACAAGTTATCTTAGGCAGCATCTTCCACCTAAGAGAGCTCAGGAAACCTCAAGAGTTGTCGGAAAGTGCTGTCAAAGCACACCTACTGACTGAGGAAGAGGAGCCCAATCTAAATAGCATAGCTGAGGTTCACCTCCTTTGTTTGTTCTTGTGTGATCATTTAAAAAATATTCCACACTAACCTATGCTTCTAACGTAGCGTAAGTTCTTTTCTTAAATATCTGAAACCAGAAATCAGATTACTGGTAAGAATTTTTATTTCTACGGTCCCCTAGTCACCAACCCTATTTTTTGTATCTTAAAAAACAATAACAAAACAACAACAACAATGCCTTAACCCCTCTGTGACCCAGCTAGCTGCATGTTTTTCCCAGCAGACTTTAGCCCCAGTCAACATCTTAAATATCCCCAGGTATTGATAAGGCTGTTACCCAGAAAAAGTAAAAGACACTGACTCCAGTCCTGACCTAAAAGTTAATTATACTGTCAATTCCATCCTATAACCCCCTCATGCAAGACTCTGCCTCTTCTCTGTCAGAAAGATGAACAACAACATTCTGTATGTTCCTCAAACATATGTTTTCACTCATCAGTGGTGTGCCTGCTGCTTCTTTTTGTGGCGTTTTAACCAGTCCCGTTGCAAAAGGGTTGAGGGTTCAGGTCACTCCATTGCGGGAACCACACCACTAGACTTTTGTGGGTCCCCAGTCAGGGACTATAAGAGATAAAACAATTTCCAACTTCAAATCCAGGCAGACCCTTTTTCTAAACAGTAAAAATTGGGTACATAGGTTAATCAACTGAACTGGGCCTCTTCACAGAGTTTTGTGCCCTAGACTACACAATACTTTAGTCACATGGTTCCCTGAAACGAAATTTCTTCAATGGTAGTCATGTCATGACTCCTGACCTTAGCTCCTTGTTACTCAAACAAACAAATAAACAAAACCAAGCGTAATGAACGTTCCCTGAGTTGTAACCTGTTATAATTCATTCCAATTTTCCTAGTATTAGAAATTCAAACTGCTGTCCTCAGTTAAGCAAAAATGGAAAACGAATGTCCTTTTGCTGTATTTTCCACAAATAAACCCTTACCGAACATTCTTGTACATTAAAAGATTTAATTTTTAGTGTTCACCTATCTCAGGCTACCTTAGTACATGCAAGGGGGGGGGGGGAGGGAAGGCGGATTAACAGAAGGCTAGAAAGCATTCCCCAAGGGAAATGGTGTTAAATGAAAAACAGTCTACAACTCCCTGCATATCTGCATATAACTCAAGCAGACAAAAATCCACTGCCAATATCCATTGCAAGCCATGCCATTGCCCATTGCCGGAAAGATGAACAGCGTTGGCAGGATGACCGTGGTGCTAGAACATTGGAGGTATGTACTATTGATAGGGTGGCTGTGTGAAGCAACCTCTGTACTATCCAGAGAAATAAAAGACACAGACAGGGGTGGTAACGGGAATCGTTTCCAGGTCTGAGTTTCGGATGTAACCACTGGTCTTGATTACTCTAATCAAGGGTTATTGCAGCCTTTGCACTCCCATTTACCAAACGCCGATACTCGGAAAGTAAAATAATCTCATGAGAAATTACTTTGTCCCTTTGACTTTTTGAAGTGTGTTGGGAGCTGCTCTTCTGAACAAAATGCCAAGGACAGTGGTTTCTATGGAAGTCTCCTGTAATCGTTACTTATGCTAAATATTGGCATCTCTCTTGAAATGTAACCGGTCTGGTTCAAGGTTTAAGACGCCACCATAGCTGTCCATTTGACTTCAAAGGAGTAAAGAACCTGCAGCACTTGCCCTCCCACCTCGGCCTCATCACAACACAAATAAGGCATCTTTTTCTCCTCTCACAGTTTCTTCACAGCGTTCTTGACACTGCTCCTTATTTCTGGGATTCTAGGGTGTCTTGGCCTCAACCTCACCATCCAATCCCTTCCCATTACTGAAGGGCTGGCATTAGCCCTGCCCTTCTCTCAGCTACCTGGTTATTTAGCCAGCCCGACTCCCCAAAGAAAGTGTGCGCTCAGGAAACTGGAGGTGCGGCTATGCCTCTCCGATGCACGCATGCGCGGTGGCGGTGTGCCCAAGGCGCAGCTAGAGCAGCGATTCCTCCCGCCCCACGGGGCCTGCGATGGAACCGAAAGTCCCTTGGTCCCAATGCCCTGGTTAGCCAGGGCCCCGGTCCCGGCGCTCCCCGCCATGCTGCCTGTTGGAATGATCTTGGGCTCTGGGGAGCAGATGGCCTGCGCCGGTTACCTCTCCATGGCCTGCAGAGTGTAGCTGATGAGCGGCCTCTCCAGAACCCGGCAGAACTGCTTCGGGGTGCGGACGCCCATCCTTTCCCCGCAACCCCCAGCCGGCAGCACGGCGGCCACGGTTCCAGGGCGACTCCCGGGCTCCGCCCAGGCAGCGGACAATGGGGACGCCGGGAATGCTGAGCCTGCGACCGCCGAGCCGCTCACGCAATGCCCAGGCTCAGCGGGCCTGCTGCACGGCCCGGGCTCCATGGCGAGCAGAGCGCAGAACCCCGAGGTGCAGATGGAAACCGAGAGCAAGACACCAACACCGGCCCGAGGCCACGATCACCGGTCGGGCTGGGCGAGGAAACGCGCCGAGGGAACTCGGGGAAGGTGGCCTCGGGTGCTGATCGCGGAGGGAGCCAACAAGCCTGTCTTCCCAGCCCGGGCCCAGCGCCCCAAGGCAGAGCTCTTCCTGCTCTTCCCTCTATCCCTCCGGGCAGGCCGAGCTGAGGCAGCAGTGGCAGTCCTTACATATTTGACAGTCACACACAGGCAGCTAAGCCCAACACAGTCACGGGCCCCATTCTAGATAAGTGGGAAATATTTGTCTTCAAGGTACATACAGTTCAAGACCCAGATGTGTGCACCTCAGTCCTAAGAATTTGGTTACCCACAGATGCACCCTGAGTCTATCTACCAAGTGGAAAGATGAATGGCTAGGGAAAGTAGAATCCAGACTGCAGGGTTGAGTCTCAGACCCGTCTGCAAATTTGAACCACCAAACAGTGTCCCTGAACCCTGTATTCCACTCTCAAATTTTAAGATTTGACTGTGTGCAGCCAGGACAGATTCCCGCAGGTCATTCTATTGGGCAAGGGGAAGACAGCAACCACACTAACTGCTGAATAATCAACACACATCTCCCATTAACAAAAACAAAACAAAAAACTCACTAGCGGTCATTTTCACTGACAGGGGAACATGGGCGCTAACTTGTGTAAGACTGCACAGCCAGTGATGGCAAGGCAACTATAAATCTTCGGTTTAGAGGTGCAACGAGCGTTGAGAAGTTTCAGGCCTGGTGCTCTTCTGGCCCTTATTTAGTGCTGTCCTTCTGGGAAATGTTGATGAAATAGAATGGGTACTCTGAATGTCAAGCACCATTGTATTCAGGATCTGAAATGTAAAACTCTCAAGAGCATGTCCGTCCTAGCTTTGCTTTTGGTTTGGGTTGTACGCCCAGCTTCAGGAATGTGACAGGGTCCTAATACTTAGTGAACGAATCGCTGATTGAATAATGACAAAGGATAAGGAATTATTTGACCATGTATATTATCAATCTTCACCCATCAATAGCTAAATTAGAGACATAAAAAAAAAAAACTTGAGGATTGAAATTGCCCAGTTATAATATTAAATCTCATTATTTTTATCCACTGTGCCAATGGAAAGCATACAAAAATAAAAAATTCTCTTCTCCTACCCTCTTTTGTCTACTATTTTGTCTAAAGCGCTTTCTTTTGTTGCTTTCATTATGACTAATGGACAGCTTCTGTGCTAACTGAAGTTTGTCGAACTCTTGACTCTTAGATGAAAAGGAAGCATTATAGCTTGCTTATTTGTATTGCAATGCTGAGTGTTTTCTTTCCAGGAGACAGGGGAGAGAGAGAGAGAGAGAGAGAGAGACTGGGAGACAGAGTGAAGCTGAGGGGTGGGGTGGGAGTGCAGAAGTACTGATTGATTCTAGAAAAGAGCTCTTTGCTAGGGCGTTGGGTATTTCATTTGTTAGAGCTTGCTCAAAGGAGACTCTCGAGAAGGCTCCATCACATCTTATGAACTAACCAAAGATTGCGGTACTTATGAAGCCCAGGGACCAGCCCAGAGACAGCAGAGCGCTCAGTAGGCAGAAAGCACCAGAGGCAGAGGATCAGGGAAACTGGCCTCCATAAAATCCATGGCTTTTCGTCTTCCCAAAGTGGTTGGTGATTAGATTTTTTTAAAAAATCTGTGCAAAGGGGTATATTATTTATGTGTCTGGTGGTGTTAATCATTAAGTTTTATTATGCTAGGATATGTTAAGTGTAGGGCTTGTGGAATGAGGAACAAATGGTTTATGGAGTAAGCCACCCAAAAGGATGGAACTTTTATAAGAAAAATAAAAAGTGCTGTCAAGAATGCAGGCAAAGAAGACTGGTCTGCTCGTGGTGGAAATTTAAATTAGCATAGCTCTATAGTACTGTTTTAGTTAGAATTTTATTGTTGTGAAGAGACACCATGACCACAGCTACTCTTATAAAAGAAAACATTTAATTAGGGCTGGTTTACAGTTTCAGAGTTTCACTCCAATATAGTCATGGTGAGAAGCATGGTGGCATGCAGGCAGACATAGTGCTAGAGAAGGAGGTGAGAGTTCTGCATCTTGATCTGCAGGCAGCAGAAGGGAAGATGTGGGCCACACTGGGCATAGCTCAAACATATGAGACCTCAAAGCCTGCGCACACTGACATACTTCCTCCAACAAGGCTGGACCTACTCCAGTAAGATCAGACCTCCTAATCATGTGCATTTTCCTTGGCCTCAAGCTCCCAGAATAACAACTCAGACTCAAAATATATTTACCATGTAGCCAGGCTCGTTCCCTAATTAATAGTTTAAAATAACCCATTTATACTAATCTGCATTCTGCCACATGACTAGTTACCTCTGCTGAGGTACCATGGGTCTGTTCTCCTCACATCTTCCCCTATGAATCTTCCCACCTTGCTGTATCTCAGAACTCTTTCTGCCTATTTGATGTCCTACCTTCTATCCCCTTTCCTCTAGGCCATAGGTTTTGTTTTGTTTTAATTGACAGGCGAAGCATCCATACAGTACACAAGATATTCTCTCTACAATAGTGCCACTCCCTATGAGCCAAGCATCCACACACGTGAGTGTATGGGAACCTATTCAAACAACCACAAGGACTTAGTATAGAAGTTCCAGGAAAATTAAAAAGTAGACTACCATATGACCAAGCTAGATTTTGCCTGTGCGTCCCTGAGGAAATTCAGATTACGATAATGTGCATACCCTGTTAATCAAGGCAATGTTCATGATTTTATAGACACAAACTTGGCCTAGCTGTCCAAGAGAAGAATGAATAAAGAACATATGATACATTCATAATGGAATATTTAGCCATGAAGGAGAAAATAGTGTCATGTCATTTGCAGAGAGTAGAAAGACCTGGGGATCATGTCAAGTTGCATTCTCTCTCATATACAGGAAACATTGAAGTGGACCAAGAGGGACAGTTTCTATGGGGAGTAGAGAAAGATAAGGTAGTAGAAAGGGTGGATGTGATTAAACACAGTCATTTACTCAGGAATGAAAACGGAGAAACCTGTTCATTCCCATAATTAAAAACTGAACTGCCTTATCAATTACTATAGGATCGTTTTCCATAATCAAAAATTGAGAAATTATAGTGAGTACCAGGCAGCATTGGTTAAGATTTGTTCTTAGAGAAAATATAGTAATTTTGATCTTGTCAGTAAGAATCCTTAGATCTTACATGCTGTATATAAACAAAATGTAGCAGATTAACTGGTGATGAGCAAAAGGACAAACAATCTTTATGCATATATGGTAAAAGCAATATCTTATGTATATTATATGGACATAAGCAATAGATTCCATTAATATGCTCACAGTAATAGATGCAATTTCCTCTTGAGTCAACTTATAGCACCTGTCTTAGGGTTTCTATTGCTATGAAGAGACACCATGACCATAGCAACTCTTATAAAGGAAAACATTTCATTGGGGCTTTCTTACAGGTTCAGAGGTTTAGTCCATTATCATCATGGCAGAAAGCATGGTGGCATGCAGGCAGCCATGGTGCTGGAGGAGCTGAGAGTTCTACATCTAGATCAGCAGGCAGCAGGAAAAAGAGTGCCACCCTAGGCATAGCTTGATTATATGAGACTTCAAAGCCCACCCCCACAGTGACACACTTCCTCCAACAAAGCTACATCTACTCCAACAAGGACACACCTTCTAATAGTGCCACTCCCTATGGACCAAGCATTCAAATACATATGTCTATGGGGACCATTCCTATTCAAACTACCACAGGACCTGACCATCATCTGAGATATTAAAAAGATAGGTTGGTGAGTAAAAGCACATGCTGCACAGGTTCTAATCCTCAGCACCCATGTAAAAAGACGGGTAACCACTGCCCCCAGAGGCACTGCAGATGTGGCTGCTGTATCACATGTGTGTCAGTAGGTGGCAGAGAGGAAAGAGGCTACCTCCTGACCTGTGAACATCTGGATGATCAGTAGCCTAATCCCTGGAAAAAGAGAACCTAAGATGACCACTTGTCTGGCACCACAAAGGCCTGAGGGGGCAGACCATGCCCAAAATGTCCCCTGCTTGACATAATATATAACCTAGGCACCACTAAGAGAAGCAAGTGTTTGGTGGAGAAATGGAAGAGAAACAGAAGGATATGGGTACAATGAAGAGAGACAAAACTGGAGACTTGGGGGTAGGGAGGAACAGCCTAATGTGAGTAGGTGGTGATGCCACCTGGGACCAGGGTGGGGGTCCTGGCTTGTGTTGCCACTGGGGGCCATGTTTGAGTCCATGGCCGTGAAGCAAAACCAAAGGTCAGGCAATGTCCCTGGTCTGGGATGCTGCCCAGGAACATGCACATGTCTGAGAGCTATGCAGAACTGGCCCCCTCCTTCCGGTCTGGGCCAGAACACTGAGCAGATCTTGGGTGGCAGCTCTGCCCCCAACATCCAAGAACCCAGAGGAGGCAGGGATCCCAGGCGCTCTAACTTGGACAGTGTCTTAGAAACTAGTTCTCAGATCTGAGGCCTAGATCAGACCTCTGCCAGGTCTGCTGTTGTGTGGACCCCGGATTCCACCTGAGACATACTGGAAGGTCCACTCAATCCAGATCCACAGAGGAACAAATGAACTCAGAGCTTCAGACAACATATCCTGAGATATTCTAGAGGAGACACTGCACCCAGAACAGCAGACAACTAGCTGGACTACTACCTTGGAGGCACCATATCCTGAGGCATCCTAGAGGTACCACTATAATCAGTACAGCTGGAAAAGATCACAGAGACATCTGGACCCTAAGAGATCAGACACAAGCTAGATAACTAGAAAGACAGGCTTCAGTCAGAGACAGCAAGTACAGGCAGCACTAGAGTTAACCAGATGGCAAAAGGCAAGAGCAAGAACATAAGCAACAGAAACCAAAGTTACATGGCATCATCAGAACCCAGCTCCCCCATCAGAGCAAGCCCTGAACACCCCATCACACCAGAAAAGCAGGAATTAGAATTAAAATCACTTCTCATGATGATGATAGAGGGCTTTAAGAAAGACATAAATAACACTCTCAAAGAACTTAAGGAGAGCACTGGTAGACAGATAGAAACCCTTAAAGAGGAAACACAAAAATCCCTTAAGGAATTTCAAGAAAATGCAACCAAACGGGAAAAGGAATTAAACAGAACCATGCAGGATCTAAAAATGGAAGTAGAAACAATAAAGAAATCACAAAGGGACAATACCCTGGAGATAGAAAACCTAAAAAAAAAGATCAGGAGTCATAGACACAAGTATCACCAACAGAATACAAGAGATGGAAGAGAGAATCTCATGTGCAGAAGATACCATAGAAAACATTGACACAACTGTCAAAGAAAACGCAAAATACAAAAAGCTACTAACCCAAAATATACAAGAAATCCAAGACACAATGAGAAGGCCAAACCTAAGGATAATAGGTATAGATGAGGGGGAAGACTCCCAACTAAAAGGACCAGTAAATATCCTCAACAAAATTATAGAGGAAAACTTCCCTAACCTAAAGAAAGAGATGTCCATAAATATACAAGAAGCTTACAGAACTCCAAATAGTTTAGACCAGAAAAGAAATACTTCCCGCCATATAATAGTCAAAACATCAAATGTACAAAACAAAGAAAAAATACTAAAAGCAGTAAGGGAAAAAGGCAAAGTAACATATAAAGGCAGACCTATAATTACAACAGACTTCTCACCAGAGACCATAAAAGCCAGAAGATCCTGGACCGATATCATACAGACCCTAAGAGAATACAAATGCCAGCCCAGACTACTATACCCAGCAAAACTGTCAATCATTATTGATGGAGAAACCAAAATATTCCATGACAAATCCAAATTTACACAGTATCTTAACACAAATCCGGCACTTCAAAGAATAATTGGTGGAAAACTCCAACACAAGGAGGGAAACTACAACCTAGAAAAAGCAAGAAAGTAATCTTCCAAAAACCCCAAAAGAAGATAGTTACACAAACATATCTCCACGGATGTTAGCCCAAAAGCTTGGATTAGCGAAGACTCAACCCACAGACCACATGAAGCTCATGAAGAAGGACAACCAAGAGGGGATGCCTCAGTTCTACTTAGAACGAGAAATAAAAATGCTCAAGGGAGCAAATAGGGAAACAAAACATGGAACAGAAACTGAAGGAGGGGCCATCAGGAGACCTTTCCACCTGGGTATTCACCCCATGTACAGCCACCTAATCTGTTATTGACTTCAGGTGGAAAGCAACAATACCAAACAACCAGAGCCCCCCAGGGTCTAAACCACCAGCCTGGGAACACATAGGGAGGGACCCAAGACTCCAGAGGTATATGTAGGGGAGGATGGCCCTGTCCCATAAAAAAAATGAATGAAAAATGAATGAATGAACACACAGTGGGGGGGGATGTAAGGGCGGGGAGGGGATAGTGAGGGGGGTAGGTGTGGTCACTGCCTCATAGAAGCATGAGAAGGGGGATGGGATAGGAAGTTTCTGGGTGGTGGGAGGAAGTAGGCTAAGGGGATAAAATCTGAAACGTAAATACTACAACCAATTTTAACAAGCGGGGAAAAAAAAAAGTCTTCAGAACCATCATCTTTAAAAAAAAAAAATGTCAGCCCCCTGGGGGTGGGAAATTTTTTTTTCTTGATACTAAAACTTGTTCTGAGAATTGTATATTGCAGAATACACAGCCTTGGTGTATCTACTCATCAAGCATACTGAGCAGACCTGCCCAAACCTCTGATGTCCTGGAATTCCATCTGGATTCAGTGAAGACACAGCATCAGAGGCTTATCAACTTACTCTTCCCCCCACCCCTCTTCTAAAATCTCAACGCCCTTAATCAGCTTGAAAAAGTTAAAGAAGAGTCAGTGCCCCTATTCCCTGAGCTTGGGGACTAATGTGATTAATAATGGTCTGTCTTTCTAGGGACAAGTAGTGGTTTTGTTGGAACAGGGGGGATTAGCTAGGACTTACTGCATAGCCATAACCTACTGGTAGAAATCTGTATAATTATAATCAAGATGAAGTTATAATTTCTTAATTGGTACAAAATTTACTTTGATCTCAAATTTAAGGTTTTCATTGGTACGAGCCTCTTATTAATATAAAAATTAGATGAATATTGATACACTCATGGGCATTGTGCCTGTATAACACATTTAGGAATACAATGCCTAGACCCAGCCCTTTTTTAACTTTTTTAACTGATTTGAGACGGTTAACCTATGAGTTAAGGGACTATAGCAAATTCATATTTTTGAGTTTATTGTTAGGGTGTTTTCCATATTTTATTTAGAAATAGCTGAGAGGAGTTAACAGAAAACAGTCCAGGTTACCTTACATGGATAGTTGGTTTTCAAAACATCAGAAGTCCATAGAACTGATGCTACAAATATTTATATATTAATGTTCATATTGATTAGAGACCTGTCTGCTCCTGACAGCTTCCTGTTGTGGATTCTAAGAAGAAATTGAGCATCCTTGGAGTTACTCCAGTTGTGTGGTAACAGCCACTAGGCAAGAATTGCCTCTCTCCATCTACAGGCAAATTACTGTCCAGAAAAGGACACACATGCAGAATAGTCGACTGATTATATCTGCCTAGACAGAGTAATCAGTCCTTAATAATCCTGCATCACCAAGGTCTGTCAGATGATTCTGGGCCAGAAGGCTGAAGATTTGATGCTCCAACGTTCGGTAGTATAGGGGCTTTTCAGGTGTTCAGAGGTCTCTATAAATTGGCTAAGTTTTAGAAGCTATGCTTTGTGCTTCCCACAGTTATAGTTAACTCAGTCATTCTGGATTTCTGACGGGGTTGAAAACTTATAGCTATTTACCTTAAGAGAAAAGATTTGAGTGGATGGTCGTCAGCTGACATCCATCCTAAAGCCAGGTTCAGAACTAAATGTTTTAGTTAGGATAGATGACAGAGGTGCTGGTTAGTCAACAAAATGATGGACTGGGTATTAGGACTATCTTGTACCTCACTGGCACAAATTGGCATAATTATGCTCTAATTGTATTTTGAGAGACAAGTTTCATTTTAACAGAAAGGGTGATGTGTAGGAGGAGCTAAGGTAGGAGGAGTACTGAGAGGAAGAGAAGGAGTAAGAAGAGGAGGAGAAGAAGGATAGGAGAAGGTAGGTGATGAAAGAGAGAAAAAGGGGGGAGACAGGGAGGCAGATATTCATGTATCTCCACCAGTCAAAGATAGTTGTTATATCTAGGTTGGTCAGTGGGTTACACCTCTGATTGAACAATTCCAAACTTATAACGCTTATGATTAACATTATTTTAAAAAAAATGTATAAATGCAAAAAGGAAAAGGGGGCACGGGATAGGGGTTTTCTAAGGGGAGGGAATGGGGAAAGGGGATGGTATCTGAAGTGTAAATAAAATATCTAATAAAAAATAAAAAAAATAAAAATAAAAAATAAAGATGAAAAAAAAAAAAAGAACTGGCCCCACCCCTCACCTGGGCATTGTGGAAGAGCTGACCCTGGGTGTATGAGAGCAGAAGAGTTGACTCTACCCGATAGCCAGCTGCAGTACTTGAGAAAGCAGTGTCTACACATTACAGGAGTTGCAGGCGAGCCAGCCCTGAGGGTATGATCGGGGGACTTGTCTCCCATGAGACAGCATGGACAACAAAGAGATGCTTCCCTCCCCTCACCTCTTATTACCTGTGGCAAGTAGAAGACCTGCCCCTGGGGTCATACGAGCAAGAGAGCTGTCTCTGCCCCTCACCAGCTGCAGCACTCACAAGAGTGACCTCTGTACCTCACCTGGGCAGAATAGTAAAGCTTATCCTGGTGGTAAGCTAGCTCAAGGACAATCATGGGAGAGATGACCTCACCCCTTTTCTGCCGTGTAGTGACACAAGCAAGGTAGAGAATCCTTTCACCTCTCACAACCTTACCACTTACAGCAGGAAGAAGACCTAGCCTGGATGTAATCAGCGTGGGAAAGCTGGCCCTGTCCCTTACCTCCTGCAGCACTCAGGAGAACAGCTCCTGCACCACACTTGGGCAGCACAGGAGCACTGCCCTGGATGTAGGAGTTGTAAGTGAGCCGGTCTTAGGGTGTGTAACCACAGGAGAGTGAGTGTCCCTTGTTTGCTGTGTGGTGGTGTAGACTAGGGAGTGACACCCTCCTCCTTCTCCTCATTTCTTGCCACCTATGGCAGGTGGGAGAGCTGGCCCCAGGATTATGAGAGTGAAAGAACGGGTCCTGTCCCTCACTGGCTGCAACACTCAGGAGAAAGGGCCCTGTATCTCACCTGGGCAGCAGGGCAGAGCTGCCCCTGGTTGCAGGGGTTGCTGATGAGAAGGGCCTGAGGGCATTAGAGCAGAAGAACCAGCAGGCTGACCATC